>NC_063059.1:30480442-30635442 GCF_018812025.1 Megalobrama amblycephala | reverse complement strand
AAAATTTGCACCCTAAGGTGGTATGAGTAAATGAAGTCACTGGTTCTTCCGTTCTGTCCTTCTTTAAGAGTTATTAGATGCAGAGCTGAACAGGACTTGGGAATTAAATTCTTTATTACTATGACCACAAATAAAAACAGAAGCTGACACTCATTAAAAAACGGCATGAAAAATAGTTTTCAAGTACAGCAAGGGTGTACTTTATGCTAACAAGAATTTCATTCCTAAGGCAAGTCTTGGAACGAAAAGTGAGCCTTGGCTAAAATAACAAAAATCAGAAGTCTTAATCTTGGGTGCAGTCAATCTGGTGATCTATTCCATACATTAAAAATACACATTCCTCTACAAACATGAAGTAGGAAGCCAAGAGTAATATCAACACCCTGAGATATCTTTGGTCTTATTCTTTCTCTGGAAGCGTGTGTCCGAGGGATCAAATCCCCTCTCTCGGGCCCCAAATATGGCCCAGCTAGGGGTTTTGGCCATATAGTCCATTGCAGAGAAGCTCTTGGTGCCCCCGCTCTCCTCGTATTCTTGAATGAGCTCCTGGAAGCGCTCATAGTCAATCCACGTCCACCATTCCCCGTCGACTTTGAACTGCAGACACAGGAAAGAAAAGAGGTAAGAAAGAGGACATAGAGTACTGTGATGAATAACACACAAACAGATGTACAGGTGAAGATTGGACTGAGTCTCCCTGCTCACTGGTGTTCACTTTGACTAATGATTCCTGATGTGTGTTTTCAGAGCATACACATTGCCAACTGCGCAAATAATTGCTACTGAACACTAAGATAGGAGTGAATCAGAGGAAGAGGGCAAAGGAAGTTGCTTTCGGACCATGTCTTTCAGTTGAAAGACTTTTGTAGTTCTATAGCAAACGACACAGTTCTTGAAGTCCTTGCACTCTAGCACACTTCAGAATCACAAGATATCAAATGGGACAACCTACAATCTTCAGGACAGTGCTGCATTGTCCTTATCAAGAGTGCCATTTTAGGTGCGGTCTGTGACAGGGGAAGTAGTTGAAATGCAAGACGTGGTCTTGGGCCAGTCCTTTAGCACAAACATTCTGTTTCAATCAATCTCGCCCCAATCTTGACTTAGGTTGGACAAGCTTTGGGTCTATATAAGAGTCTAGGCACAGCTTACTTCTGCTTGTTTTCCCACCCTACACATTTAATCAATTTCCATCAGTGCCTCTAAACCATTCTCCAACACACAGGCATAAAGAGTCCTAGTGGGGAGCTGCACTGATTACATTTCACACTGCACTGATGAGATGCTTTACTGTGATCCATGCTCAGCATGGTGATGCAATCAGCTATAGGCACCAGACTCCTGTTCCTCCCTTCTCTCGACATGCCCTTTCTTTCTAAGACCTCCTCATTGCCACAAAATCGATTTAGGTGTAGTATATTTTGCTCTGAGGACATTGCAGAGGTTCCTGACTGGTTTGCTAGAGGCTAGGGTTGAGGTAAAAGCATTTAGGAGAGAAAGACAAGTCTTGAAAGTGAGTATAACTCTTTCAAGGGAAACATGCTTTCTAGTTGAGACTTGAGGAACCAGATCAGTCGAACAACAAAAGACACGGAATAAGCAGTCTTGGCTGTTGCAAAGTATTTTCTGCTTGCCTCATTGCACATATCCAGAGAGAGAGAAACTGTCCTTTCGACTGCAGAAACGGAAGATGTCCAGCAGCTAACAAAGCTGTCAAGAGTGGATCAGACCAGAGCAGGCTCTCTTGATGACAACCGTTGTCCAAGTTGCTGGAAGCTACCCGCTGCCTCATCCTGGTTACGTGCACCACAACTGAGAAGCAAGCTTACCTTTCCACTACTGAAAATTTCAAGGCCACCAGCTCCTCTTACCACAGTGCCAAGCATGAGATTAATTGTCCTTGTGTCATATCTCTGTTTAGCTGCTTTCCTGAGAGACAGCCTCAAATGCTATCTCAGTCTACAGTCAGTCTGTAAAGCCTTAAGCAGTGTGCATCCTCTGGGGAACCTTCTTCCTCAGCTGCATGTTTTCATTACAGAGTAATTTGCTGAGGTGAATCACTCCATAGCTTCCTTCACAAATACTCAGCAGTCAGAAGATGAAGGCTCCCATGGGATCCAACTCCGGAAGAGGCCACAGATATATCCCGACCACTTTTAAGATGTCTTACCCTCATTGTCATTCTTACACACATGTGGTTCGGCTTAGTGTTCTTCTATATTACTCACATTAGGACGCTACTGTTAGTAACTGCTAACTAAAAATAGCATTGCTACAAGGTTGTTTACACTTTGCAAGCTGACTGGACAATAATCAAAATCACTGATACACAAAATCATTTTAAATGTGTATTTAGGCACCACAACACTTTAATGTGCAGTATTATGGACCAAGAACGTTAACTATATTTGAGTCCACACCATCGAACGATAACGGTATGTTTATTCTAAGCTTGTGCGCTGCGGTTTCAAAGTGTATTGTAGTTTTTTTGTTTTTTTTTTGCATTTACACTACTTTAACCAGCAGATATCCTCAGCATGCTATGTTTCGAGTGAATCTAGCTAGTGTAATAGATCTAATCTAATGCTGCCTTCAAGTGCTATCGGAAATTTGATAATTCCCATTTCTGAAAGTCGCGATTACGAGCTCATCGCATTTAAGTTTCGAAATGGAAGGGCGTTCATGTGCAATTTTTTCATATTTATCATATTTATGATAATTCCGAGAGCACATGAAGGCAGCATAACAGTGAATTTAGCTGACATAGTCAATATAGTGGAATAAAAACACGTCTTTTTCACTGCAACTTCAAAGGAAGCAAGACAATGTTGTCGAAACTAGCGCTGGATATGCTGGAACAAGTAACTGTTACACTGTTTGCTATCCTGGTATAATGATCTCCTCATTAATACTCACCATTTATTCCGATTGTTTTCCATTTTTCCATTTTCTTTAAAGTATCCTCGAATAAGGGGTTTGACTTCTGTCAAACAGTGGTGGATTTTGCGGGATTAACTCTGCGATTAACTTCTTAACGCAATGTCGTCTGCCATTTTAAATGCGTGGGCCCTTAAATTAGAATGTATTCTGATTGGCTGTCTGTGTTATCATTCAACAGCAATGATGTCGTTCCTCTATATCATTATAGTTATAGCTGTGGTGTGGACACTGCTATTCTTTAATATTTAGAACGATTTTTAGAACTACAGCCTTTGTAATGGATATTCAGCTTGAGATGTGCTAAAAATATGATAAACAACAGCTGATAACCCATATAACTAATATAGGAATTAATAATATGCGGTAGCCCAAACTGATATCCTCATAGTGTTTGTCTCAGATAAATATCCCATAGAGTAGTGAACGATAAATTATGAACTTCTAGTTTGGCAAGCTATAGTTTCAAAGTAGCTTCCTCAACACAGTCCAAGATGAAAATAGGCAGGAATACTGAACTTTAGATGCCATATAAGAGAGTGGCAAAGTGGCAGTCCTTTTATTTTCTGAGAGCAACATTACCCACATCTGCCACACCAACAGATGGCCACATCATTGAGAGAGTGCACTTTAAGGTTCCATTCATTTATAAAATTGCTTCTGTGCAGCTAACAGGGAGCACTAAGCATATGAAGCCATAATGCAAATGGGGTTTTGGGATGCCACATCACCCAACACAGATTGCAGCCCCTCTTTCATTCCCTAAACACTATAAACATCCCCCAAAATTGATGGTCTGTTCTGTTTGGTGTGCTGTGGGGTTTCTACAGTCTGGTGTAGTTACTGTGAGAACACTGGGATTCTAAAGTTTAAATGGCTAATCTTGTTTATGAATTAATAAATGTTCATAAGGCCAGCTAAGGCTTTTGAAAAATGCAATAAGCTTCAAGGCTACATCTCTTATTAGTGGTGCCTGTCAAGGTAAGCAGCTCTCTTACTATTGCACAAACTCAGGGCTGAAAGTACACCATCCCCCGGTTTCACAGACAAGTCTTAAGCCTAGTCTTAGACAAAAATGCATGTTTGAGCCATTTTAACTGAAAGCAACTTGCACGGACATCTCTTAAAATAAGGCCTAATCCTGGCTTAATCTAAGCCCTGTCTGTGAAACCAAGTCTGTAAGTATTAAACTTAAGTAACCACACAAAAATCACCTAAAACACCTTAGAAATGACCTACAGTAGCAGCATCTGTGTAGTTAGAGTGTTTTGCATGGGCCACCCACATTTAAGAAAATCAAGTTACCTGTAAAACTCTTGATGGATTTAAATCCTTGTTTAACCCAGCTTTACATGCTTTTGATTTCCTTCCCATAGAAAGTTGAGCTCAAGGGAATTAGTTCAGAACATGGAGAGAGAGGATGGGCTTTATGAGGACACAACTTTATGAGAATATAAGCTGTCACCTCCACACAGGGAAGAGCTGTAAATTCATTCAGAGGGTCTTACCTCATCAATAACAATGCGGATAAAGGGTGAATGTTTGCAACCCTGGAAAAAAAAGAAGGAAAAAAAAAAAAAACGAACGAACGCGGCAGCTAAACAAAGTCAATGCAATGAAATACTGCATGGCCTTCCAAGGTCTAATGTGAAAAATGACTTCTTATTACAGGAACAATGGACCTTTTTAGCACCCTTGTGAGTCATGGCCGAGCCGAAAAGAGGGTGAGAGAGAGTCCCTGTGTGGTCTGTGGTAACGTGGTGAGGAATGAATTTTCACATCAAATTCAATGCCTTTTCATTCAGATGTCTGTCAGAGGCAATGCAAAGAGAGCTCTTTAACATGCATAAGGCAGGGACAAAAACCTTCCAGAGGAAGGCAAAGCAGCTCAGTGCTGGGGACTGGCTTTATCACAGCATCATTTGAATTTCAGAAGCAGAACAGTGTAATAGCTGAAGATGGCAAAAAAGTGATAAGAGTTTGGATAAAATGGAAGTTTGCTTTTAAAGTTTTCATATTACACCCTAACATTAAAGCATTAGTTCACTTTCAAACGAAAATTACCCCAAGCTTTACTCACCCTCAAGCCATCCTAGGTGTATATGACTTTCTTCTTTCTGATGAACACAATCGGAGATATATTAATAAATATCCTGACGCATCCGAGCTTTTTAATAGCAGTGAGCGGGATCAATGAGTATGAGCTGAAAAAAGTGCCTCCATCCACATCAATCCATCATAAAAGTACTCCACACGACTCCGGGGGGTTAATAAAGGCCCCCAAAAGTGAAGCAATGCATTTGTGTAAAAAAAATATCCATATTTAACAAGTTATGAAGTAAAATATCTAGCTTCCGCCAGACCGCCTTCAGTATTCTACTTACGAAGAAAGTGTAAAACTCTCACAGTTCAAAAAGCTTACCCTACGTCCTATGCCTTCCCTATTCAAATTACGTAAAAAGCTTAACTGATGCGACGCCAGTTCCGTTTTTTTCGTAATTTGAATATGGAAGGCGGTCTGGCGGAAGCTAGATATTTTACTCCATAACTTGCTAAATGTGGAGTTTTTTTTTTATTTTAATTTTTTTTACACAAATGCATCTCTTCGCTTTAGAAGGCCTTTATTAACTCCCGGAGCCATGTGGAGGATGTTTATGATGAAGGGATGTGGATGGAGGCACTTTATTCAACTCACACTCGTTGATACCACTCACTGCCATTATAAATCTTGGAGGCTTCAGGATATTAATATATCTCTGTGTTCATCAGAATGTCATATACACCTAGGATGGCTTGAGAGAGAGTAAAGCTTGGGCTAATTTTCATTTGAAAGTGAACTAATCCTTTAAGTAGGATGAACAGATCTGTAAAATTTATTGGAGCATATTTATGGGAGCATCTTCCCCAATAAATCATGCACATTCTACCCATAATATAATTGGCTCATAATGCCATGAGGAGGCTGAAGTGCTGTCCCGTACAGCCATAATCTTCATCCAACAAATCACACGCCTAAGAAAACAAAGTCCTTCATTAGTCTTTTGTTGCTGTTATCACTGTATTGGAGCACTACCCTCATAAGTCTCGCAACCAGCCTTCTCGGCTGCCCACCAACAAACCCCTTTGCCTTCTTTCCAAACAGCTGATGATGAGGCAGTGGAGGGCCGAGCACCTTCTCATGCCTGTGTGGGCTTGCTCTGGGGACGTACACTGACTATGGCTCTCCACTACTGCAGCTCATTTATAGCTATCATGTTTGTAACTCTGCATCATGAGACAGGAAGTGAATGGAGGGGTTTTAAAGGATGTAAACAGGTGAACATGTAATTACAATCCCTTGCACATAAAAGAGCTCTCCGTGCCTAGGATGAGTAAGGAAGCTGAATGAACTAATGGGATTATTTGGAAATCAAAATAGCAAATGAGGAAGATGTCCAACAAAAGGAAGTAATCAGAATGGAAATGGAAAAACAAGAGAAGTCTGTTGCAGTATTTATGGAAGCTTGTTTCTGCCATGGAATAAAAAATACAAAAGGTAACTGGGAGTTTTTCATCTCACAATCCTTACTTTTTTCTCAGAATTGCAAGACACAGAGTCGCAATTATGTGTTATAAAGTCAGAATTGCAAGACTTTTCTCAGAATTTCGAGTTTATATCTCGCATATTTATGACATGCAATTGTGAGAAAAAGCCGTTTGAAAAAAAGCCAGAATTGTGAAATAAAAAAATAAAAAAAAAAATAATAATAATAATCTTTTAAATTGTTTTATTCCATGGCGGAAACATGCTTCCATAGTATTTGACACCCATGACTTTAAGGGAAAAAAACAGTTTGTCAAAAAAAAAAAAAAATGTTATAATAATAAATTCAGCCAATCAGAATTGTTCAATACATTTTGGGTGTTTCAAAGCACAATATGGAGTTAACTGGGTAAAATACGAAGGAAAATATGCTTTTCAAATCCAAATTAAAATACAGAAATACCAGTGTAAATGACTTGTTCTCACTTATTAAAAAGTAATGCACCCATATTTGAAGAAGTTTGTGTATATGTGTGAAGATGCCTTTATTTGAGAATAAAGTGAAAAGGCTTGAATTTTGATCTGTTCATTATCCAAAGTGATAGTGTTGCATCAGAAGTCAAGTTGTATGGATTAAATCCTTGTTTAACCCTGATTTACATGCTTTAATTTACTTCCTATAGTCGTTTTTAGAGTGTAAAGATTTGGACCCCAATGACTTTCATTATTTGGACAAAAGCAGCTGAAACATTTTTCACAATATCATCTTTGTTCCACAGAAAGAAAAAAGTCATACACATTAGGATGATATGAGGGTGAGTAAATTATGAGAGAATTTTTGGGTGAACTATCCCTTTAAACCAAACTTGGATGGTTTGCCAGTCTTAGATGGTTTAAGCTGGTCTCCCAGTCAGGCTAAGCAAGTCTTCAGTTGACCATATGGCTTATCCCAGCTTGGCTAGCTCACAAGTGGCCAAAACCCCTCTAAAACCAGCAAACAAAGCCTGACCAGGCTTTGGGGGATCTGAAAAGACTGGTTTAAGATGTTTTAAGCAGGAAAAACAGAAGGCTTTGTGCCTTTAGTAAGGGAAACCATCCACTGTGTGTGTGAAGTTTATAACAGAAATATTCACCACAGAATCACATGCATAAATTTATGGTACTTGATTTCAGAATACAAATAGCAAATCATAAAAGGATATTGAAGCACCATATAACACTTGCACATAAATATGTTTTTTGTTTGTGAGAGAAGAGTGCTGGTAAGGGCTCACTGCCCACGCAAACCATTAGAGAAGCTGTCACAAGAAACAAATGTAAAACAAGAGTGGCTGCAAGAATGACTAGCGCTGTGTCAGGAGACAGCATAAAAACACAGGAAGGAAGGTTTAACCCTTCACCTGAATGGCAGTTTAATGCAAGTGCCCATATCAACACTTTCTTTTCAATGACATTTACAGAAATGGAAGAAGCATCTTTATTTGTTACACCTTTAAGTGGTCGGAAAGAGAAATTACAGTACAAACACGACGAAACTCTGCAGGAGCAGAACAGCAGCTTTGTGCCAAGCGTGCCTGTGAAGGGTTACCTTGTGGTGTGCAAGTAACAGACAATTGGAGTGCTCGTGTTCGCAGGCAATTTCATAATCTGGGAGCAGGTTGGCCAGCTGCTGCACGAAATAGACGACCTCCTCGTGCCAGGGTACGTTGGCCATTGTCAGGCTACTGGCTGAGCTCTCGCCACAGTACGTCACTCCCTGGAGGAAGGGTAAAAAGACAAGAGGGATGAAGTTATTAAATGGCATGCAAAAGTTAGAAAAAATTGCATGATAAAAATCAAACAAAAGTATCAACATAAAATAGATTCAATTCTACCAGCTGCACTTTCTCGCTCTCATCTCTTCAACACACAAACCCGCCTCCCCTCACTCACTTGTTTCATTTGCTCCGAATGAATATTGCTGGTGACAGGGCTTGAATTTTGGCATGGGATTGTGCGTATTGCGCAAAATTTTACTCATTCCCGCAGATTTTGTGCGGGCACTCAATGTGCACGCAGATAAAGCTGCCTCTCAGTTCTTTTTCGATGCATATTGCGCTTAAACAGTCAAATAAACAAAATATCAAAATGGTGGTCTTGGTGAGTATTCATATAAACACAGTCAGTTATGTTTTAACCCTTTCGCAAGTAAGTTTAAAGGTGCCATTGAATTGAAAATTTAATTTACCTCTGCATAGTTCAGTACATGGAAAAGACATACAGTGAGTCTCAAACTCCACTGTTTCCTTCTTATATAAATCTCATTTGTTTAAAAGACCTCCGAAGAACAGGCAAATCTCAACATAACACCGACTGTTACGTAATAGTCGGGGTGTACGCCCCCAATATTTGCATATGCCAGCCCATGTTCCCAACATTATGAAAGGCATTAGACAAGGGCAGCCAGTATTAACGTCTGGATCTGTGGACAGCTGAATCATCAGACTAGGTAAGCAAGCAAGGACAACAGCGAAAAATGGCAGATGGAGCAATAATAACTGACATGATCCATGATATCATGTTATTTTTAGTGATATTTGTAAATTGTCTTTCTAAATGTTTCGTTAGCATGTTTCTAATGTACTGTTAAATGTGGTTAAAGTTACCATTGTTTCTTACTGTATTCACGGAGACAAGAGCCGTCACTATTTTCATTATTAAACACTTGCAGTCTGTATAATTCATAAACAACTTCATTCTTTATAAATCTCTGTAACAGTGTAGCATTAGCCGTTAGCCACGGAGCACAGCCTCAAACTCATTCAGAATCAAATGTAAACATCCAAATAAATACCATACTTACGCAATTAGACATGCTGCATGACGAACACTTTGTAAAGATCCATTTTGAGGGTTATATTAGCTGTGTGAACTTTGTTTATGCAATGATAAGAGTCGAGAGCTCGGGGGGCGGAGAGCGTGAGCAATTAAAGGGGCCGCAGCCTGAATCGGCGCATTTCTAATTATGCCTCAAAATAGGTAGTTAAAAAAATGTATTAAAAAAAATCTATGGGATATTTTGAGCTGCAACTTCACAGACACATTCAGGGGACACCTTAGACTTATATTGCATCTTGTAAAAAAACGTTTGATGGCACCTTTAAATATTCTGGCTGATCCCAAGTATGAGTTTTTTTAAGGTGACCATTTTTTAGAACGTATCACTTTGTTTCCATGGTGATGTGTCATTGCTCGTTACGTGACACACCGCAGCGCTGTATGACTAATGATCTGCTTTTATTTAATTTTTCACAAATTTGTTAACTATAGCATGAAATATCTGATATTCTGATTGCCAAATTTGTAAAAGTGGATGTGTTTTGCTGTTTAAACACCTTTATAACAATCATGTTAGATGAGCTATGAGCTCACACAGAGAATCGGATCTGTTGGATTTACAACACGTGAATTCATCCACTTCTCCGGAAATATATGAAAGTAAGTGAGTTGCTGAACTGGGGAAGAATAGAGTAAGCTTTAAAGTTACTTTCACAATGTGTATCTGATATGAATAAAACATGTCGTCTAATTATAATGGAAAGGGTTGTTATTTCCACGTCTATAGACATCGTTTGGTATTTTACAAACTCTAAATATATTGTTTTGTTAGTACTCATGTGTATTTAATTGTCTGAAACCTAAAATAAAGATTATTTGGTTGAAAACACTGCATATATGTAATATATATGAAAAGCGCTGCACGTGTCTGTCTCTGGTT
The DNA here is from genome assembly GCF_018812025.1 of Megalobrama amblycephala. Classification (NCBI taxonomy): domain Eukaryota; kingdom Metazoa; phylum Chordata; class Actinopteri; order Cypriniformes; family Xenocyprididae; genus Megalobrama; species Megalobrama amblycephala. Next base: position 30,625,225 of record NC_063059.1, on the reverse strand, counting down.
TAGCGTCAGCCAAAGCGCGCACGCACATTTGAATTTGACAGTTGATCACGTGATGCGTTGAACGTTTTAATCACACCGGTGTGATCGTATGCATCAAAGGGTTAAGTGAAGCTAAACGGTTGAGAAAGAAAATGCATGTGTCTGTGTGTCAGGTCTTAAAGTGACAGCAGCCTAATATACCTGCTGTCAAATTATGAGATAATATTAAAGATATCTATATGCCAATTTTTTCCCATGGTATTGATGTCAAAATTGTGTCCAGTGAAAATGCTGAGTGGCTTTATTTTAATTTTAATATATTTAGACAAAACAGTATATTTAAATGTTAGCCATTCATCAGTTATCAGCCATAACGTGAAAATATTCTACACTTTTTTTTTTTTTGTGTATTGATGATGCAGATGTTTAATAAAATCAATAAATTGTTCAAGGTCACAAGCTACAGTAATTTAACCATAATCAAATGAGTTTTAGGTTCTCCACTTTGGGTTACACGCAAGACCACTCAGCCGTGGTAAAATCACTGTAACGCACTGCCTCTTGTACTTTTCACAAACATGCTTTTTCAAATACAACCGATATTGGCCTGACTCGCTTTTAGATTTAACTGTGCCTCTTTCAAAAAAGGGACACAAAAACACTCTGAATCATATCAGCGCACACACAGCCCAAAGACACAGTGGCGCGTGGAAGCTGATTTGGTTTTTCTAAGGATGATGGAGACTGAGACGACCAGATCATCTCATTCAACACCTACACACACACACACACCACACACACACGCACACACACACACACGACAGGACAGCATTTACGTCACACCTCATAGATGTTGCTGTAATCAGGACAAACAGGCTATGAAGGCTGCATGTACCACATGCTGGGAATGAAAATTCAGTTTACATTAATAATACGATTTCTGTCATTTTGAACTCTGATGTCTGACTGGATACTGAAACAAACTGGTGTCAAGTCAGGTCACGTACTCTTTTTGAACCTTCACACACTATGAAAAGTGGTCATTAATAAGCCTTTGCAACCAAACAAGTGACGACACACCACTGGATGCAAATGAACTCATTTGTAGCATGGCCACCATCAGTTCATGGGTCTGCTTGTGTGTAGGAGTAGCTGTGCTGTTGAAAAGACATTACTCATTCTGTGATCGAGTGAAAACCCATTCTGTGAGGCTTTATCTTATTTCAGTCTTCATCACTAGAAGCTGTTAGCACTCTATTACGCCGCACAATCGATAGATGAACATCTCCAATGCATTGAGAGAATCGAAAAAGAAAGAGACATCATATGAAAGATATCAGATACATCATAACTGTAAACGATGCATCAATGGCTTAAATGATACACAAACGAAACAAAATAATGGAGATTAAAAGTATATTCATTCTAAATAATGTGAATACTGAGTGCAATAATACACTAAACATTAATCACAAGAGGCATTATGTAAGCAAATTATTCATACAGAATTTCTCACAGCTTTCTTTTACCTGAAGCTAATGGCTTATAATTATGTATATAAATAAGTATAATTATAAAGATATTCATAATGAAAGATTATGTACAATACTGTTTTTTTTTCATATTTGATACAGATTCTTCAAGTGCAATTGTCAAATAATTAATATTCAGAACTGATCTTTAATTAGTTCTCTATATTTTGAAAATAACAGTCATTAGATTAATTAGAATTGTTGTTTTCTAGTATAAATATGCAAAGTTGATTTGCAATCTGTTTTTTATATTTTGTCTTGTGTCTAATTAAGCTCATTTTTAATATTTAAAGTTTAATAATCAGCCTGATCATCAGTTTCTCTCTCTTCACAATGCCATCTTTTCACAAATAACTGCAGACTTATAATACACTATAATATTCACATAATCACATTTAAAGAGTATAATGCAATATAACAAATCAAATTGGTTGTTTTCCATGTGTATTAATGCATTAGATCTCTTTACAGGTATGACTATGAGCAGATAAGTATTATGAATGCATTATGGCTCTATTAGCATCCCAGTGCAATTCATTCCTCTCTGAGGACAGAGAAAACAGAGGAAATGAAAGGACAGGTTTCTTGCTTTCCTCATCCCTGCCTTCTGGGCTGTGGCTGATGTCCAAAGCTGATATTCGGGGTCTGGTACAGAATTAATGAGCCCAGATCTTATCTGGCCGCTCTGTAGCCATAGAGAATAATGGTTACCTACAGAAATGCCTTGATAAATCAATGAGGCGAGGAAAATGAGGGCGTTTCTTCAGCCCGTCTATGCCAACTAACAATGCTACAGATTTCGTGTCACGAACTAACAATCTGACTCTATTAGTGTATAAACATTTGGTTGACTTATTAAAGTTGAACTGATAAAGGCGCTATGAAAAATCATTTAACTGCACGTGGGTTTAGAGGTAGATGAATAATACTCTAAGAGTGTCGTCCAATAATTTAGTGTCCTCAAATGTCCAACCTTTTAAATAACTAAGGTGGAGATCATTTGGGAGCCCAGTGCAGACTGTCCATCTTTGTGTCAGGGCTAACACCTCTAAGATGCTCTAATTGTGCAGGAATAATGGTTTGATCAATAACTGCCCAAAGAGGAGGATTCCTCAGCGCCGGAGGAAGGAACAGGACAGACACTGCGTTACACATGGAGGCCGAAAACTACAAATCCAAACTGTATCATTACATTTTATTAGGGATGCGATGCACAATATATCGGTACCATTTCAGATAATTTTTTAAAATTTATATCAATTTATTTCACCAATACATTTTTCATTCAGATCAGCTTTGCCATCTTTTGACGCATACTTAAAGTTAAACTTTAAAAACACTGGGTCTCAGTCACTAATAATTGAGTGAATTATTCATATTTACAGGCACAGGAGAACTCAACCTTATTCGAAAGTTAATGACTTTTGAGTATTCTAAATGAGTGACGGCGTGCCTGAGGTTAGTAATTTGCATAAAACATATATAAGCCGCTTTCGTTGCTCTCAGTAAACATGGTGCTCTCTATAGACACGCTCTCGCCTGCAAGATCCTTGAGCAATGCTATGATCAAAACAAGTTCAAACACCTTTAATACAAACCCAGATTAGAGACCTGTGATTGGCCAGCTCTACATAAGCGAATCTGCATTTTTATGAAACTTCAGCTTGAGCTATAACACCTTTTCTTACTCTTTTACTGTATTTTATATATATATATATATATATATATATATATATATATATATATATATATATATATATATATATATATATATATATATATATATATATATATATTTTTTTTTTTTTTTTTTGATTGAAAACACAACACCTCTGCATTCACGACTTCTCTCAACGTAGGAACAGGAGAGCTGTCAGTCAATAAATGGGAAAACAAAGTAACTTGAGTTACTTATTAGAAAAAGTAACTCAGATATTTTGTTGTAAATTTACAAGTAATGCGTTACTTTACTAGTTACTAGAAAAAAGTAATCTGATTACATAAATCGGGTTACTTGAAATGCGTTACCCCAACAATGTATGTATGTATATATATATATATATATATATATATATATATATATATATATATATATATATATATATATATATATATATATATATATATATATATATATATATATATATATATATATATATATATATACACATATACAGTACAGTCCAAAAGTTTGGAACCACTAAGATTTTTAATGTTTTTAAAAGAAGTTTCGTCTGCTCACCAAGGCTACATTTATTTAATTAAAAATACAGTAAAAAACAGTAATATTGTGAAATATTATTACAATTTAAAATAACTTTTCTATTTGAATATATTTCACAAAGTAATTTATTCCTGTGATGGCAAATTAGAATTTTCAGCATCATTACTCCAGTCTTCAGTGTCACATGATCCTTCAGAAATCATTCTAATATGCTGATCTGCTGCTCAAGAAACATTTAATGTGTACAATTGTACAAAATATTTGTGTACAATATTTTTTTTCAGGATTATTTGATGAATAGAAAGTTCAAAAGAACAGTGTTTATCTGAAATCTAATCTTTTGTAACATTATAAATGTCTTTACTGCCACTTTTGATTGATTTAATGCATCCTTGCAGAATAAAAGTATTCATTTCTTTAATTTCTTTTCAAAAAAATAAAAATAAAAATTCTTACTGACCCCAAACTTTTGAACGGTAGTGTATAATGCTACAGAAGCTTTGTATTTCAGATAAATGCTGTTCTTTTGAACTTTCTATTCATCAAGGAATCCTGAAAAAAAAAGTACACAACTGTTTTTAACATTGAAAATAATCATAAATGTTTATTGAGCAGCAAATCAGCATATTAGAATGATTTCTGAAGGATCATGTGACACTGAAGACTGGAGTAACAATGCTGAAAATTCAGCTTTGCATCACAGGAATAAATTACTTTGTCAAATATATTTAAATAGTACACAGTTATTTTAAATTGTAATAATATTTCACAATATTACTGTTTTTACTGTATTTTTAATTAAATAAATGTAGCCTTGGTGAGCAGACGAAACTTCTTTTAAAAACATTAAAAATCTTAGTGGTTCCAAACTTTTGGACTGTACTGTATAATTTCACCTTAACACATTTATAAGACATGAAAACTTTTTTACAGAGATTTCACGGACAAATCTGTGCATACGCATGATTAGTGAATGAGAACCACTAAATTAACACTGCTAAATGTAATGTTTAGAAAACCTCAAAATGTTCAAACAAACGTACACATAAAATCTAATAACTAACAAAACACATGAAAATAGACAAAAAAACAAACAAACAAAAAAAAAAAAAACATTGGTTGTCTGACAGTTTGAGTAAATATTTCACCAGTGTGAGTAAATATTTCACCAGTGTGCAGCAGGTCTGGCAGATCCTGCATGTACAAAGTAAAAGAAGGGCATAACAAAGGTGTTGGGAAATGTGAGAGGTAAGGAGCAGCTGTTGGGTGCTGTAATTACTGCAGGGTTAAGGAGCTGCACTTGGGCCGAACAGCTGGAGGGGGCTGAACGCCTCCATAACTCACAGAAACATATCAAACTTGCTCAGCTACCACCAAACTTAATTAACCTCTGCATATATCACCACTCTGTTTCACGTCTAAAAAAAGTGGCCAAATGCGCACAAAACAACGTTGCCACTGCTGGTTGTTTGATGACTGGGTCACTGGTGTAAATGAGATGTCAAGAAATTTGATGCCTGGCTACATATGAACATTGTCTAATTATTATGAGAAACTTGTTGCCCAGCTCTTGGCAAGAATAAGCCATCATTACTCTAATTAAAGAGCAAAATAAATGCTATAAACAAAAAGGATGACTTTTAATGTGGCTAAAAAACATAGAGCATGGAACAAACAGTGTCAAAGGTTCATGGGTTTGATTCCCAGGAAATGCATGAATGGATAAAATGGATACTATGAATGTAATGACTTTACCCAGATTTAACTGCTTCAACAACATGCTCTCAGCTTCATGCTTCCCATATACCGGCTACCTTGTTAGTGCACAAAATTACTGACTGACAAATTATTAAAAGGTGAATGCAGGCTCAGAGACAGAGACAGCCTTCATCTGTTTGGGTAAACTCAGCAATATTTTCCTCACTTTCACATAGCCTTTATTTTATCCCATAGAAGGCGGCGTAAATCCTCGCCTTCTGCGGTCTATCAAAGTGGGCGATTATTGTTGCTAGGTAACAGCATGTCATAGTTGAAGTCGGCTTTACTTTGGAGTGGCTCTGCTTTGAATGTGAATGCGCTGAGGCGGGCTCCCTATGGGGCAGGTGCACACCAGTCACATGACTGGCTGTTGACTCGTAATGAGATTATGGGCAATTCTGTGGTTCTCTGTGTAACAGCCCCCCCCCCACCCCTTCCCTCCATTAGAAAAAACCTGCTAATGTGAAGATAAGAGTAGAGGAGAGAAGAAATACCTGAAAGAATTAATGCAAATTGCAGCTGAACAGGGAAAAGAGGAGAAACAAGGATGAATAAAACTGTAAATTAACAGACGTGAAAGATTGTTTTTCCACCTGGAGGAACGGCAAGAACTTCTCAGAGATTCAACAAAACAATGTGTCCATCATCTGGTGGTATGGGATGAATGAGGTCATGAGTGAATCGGTTATCAATACAATTAAACCAGTACAGTGTAATTACACAGGTCAACAAACTCCAGATACACTGAGGCAAAGAAAAACTGGCTGAGATGAGGAGAGATTTAATCAGTTTAGTCAATTGCATTAATCTTGTCAGTCGAGTTGATTAAGTAGGATAAGGGGTTTACTTACTGATTAAAAACTAACTTAAAAACATTTCATTAAAAAGCCATTAAAGTCACTAGTTAACCATTTAAAAGCTACAACCTTGGCATTTCATGGAGGACTGGAGGAAGAAGCGTAAACTGCTTTCTGAAAGTAAAGACTTACGGCTCCTCCTTTAATAAAATTAAAGAAAATTCACCTAAAATTAGGGCTGTGCGATACAGACAAAAAAATAAAAACAAAAATTCATGCCTTTTTGAATTCTTTTCATATGTTGTGCAGTTCACAAATACCTGTATTGATATCGATTTTAGTTTACCTGGTTCAGATTGTGCCACTGTTTTTTAAAGGTGCCCTAGAATTAAAAATTGAATTTATCTTGGCATAGTTAAATAACAAGAGTTCAGTACATGGAAATGACATACAGTGAGTCTCAAACTCCATTGTTTCCTCTTTCTTATATAAATCTAATTTGTTTAAAAAACCTCCGAAGAACAGGAGAATCTCAACATAACACCGACTGTTACGTAACAGTCGGGGTGTACGCCCCCAATATTGTAAAAATGGCAGATGGAGCGATAATAACTGACATGATCCATGATAACATGATATTTTTAGTGATATTTGTAAACCGTCTTTCTAAATGTTTCGTTAGCATGTTGCTAATGTACTGTTAAATGTGGTTAAAGTTACCATTGTTTCTTATTGTATTCACGGAGACAAGTCATTATTAAACACAATTGCAGTCTGTATAATTCATACACACAACTTCATTCTTTATAAATCTCTCCAACAGTGTAGCATTAGCCGTTAGACACGGAGCACAGCCTCAAATTCATTCAGAATCAAATGTAAACATCCAAATAAATACAATACTCACATAATCCGATGCAGTATGCATGACGAGCACTTTGTAAAGATCCATTTTGAGGGTTATATTAGCTGTGTAAACTTGGTTTATGCACTGTTTAAGGCAAGCGTGAGCTCCGGGGGCGGAGCGCGCAAGCATTTAAAGGGGCCGCAACATGAATCGGCGCATTTCTAATGATGCCCCAAAATAGGCAGTAAAAAAATTAATTAAAAAAAATCTATGGGGTATTTTGAGCTGAAACTTCACAGACACATTCAGGGGATACCTTAGACTTATATTACATCTTGTAAAAAAACGTTCGATGGCACCTTTAACTCACTATATGGACTTTAACTGTTGCGCTCGTGTCTCGGGTCTCTTGCAGCATCTCGCGTATGACAGAGTTCTATGCGGCGTTCAAAGTAAAACAAGTTCTACTTTTAAAAACGAGTCTCTAGACCTGCGTATCATGTTTTAAACCTCAAACAGTGAGTTTTGTGTGAATGGCCCCATACTCTGTTTTGCTGCAACGATAGTTTGACAGGTCTTGCAAATTACCTGGCTCTATGATACATCATCATCTCCTGTATCCAAAATATTCTCAAACCACAGATGTTGATTTGATTTCCTGTCCGTTATCCTGCCCTGAATTCGCCTTCCCCGTTTCTGTGCTTTCTGTCGTAATGGTAAACCCGCTCTGTTCTGTTTTAGGCACGTTACATGGGGAAGCTGGTGGAAAAACTTTCATATAAAAGTGGTCTATTCAACATGTGCACTATATTCAAAATCTTCTGAAGCTTTGTGTGAAGAACAAACTAAAATTTAAGTCTTAATTACTGAGAATATTGATATCTGTATTCACCCTCCTTGCCACATTCATGAGATTTCATTACAGAAGTAGTCATTCGTAGGTGAATTCATAAAAAACAATGTAGACCCATTAGTCAAACTCATGACTAATCTGCTTCTTGAGTTCAACTCATTGACGTAGCAATTGCAGCGGTTAACAGCTCACTCAAATTTAAGTCAGTAAATATGACCTAAATACAAGTTTGTACATTACTCGAAGCTATCATATGGCAAAACACTTGCAATAAAACTCAGTCATGTGACGCTTTTGGGTGTTTTCTTTAAAGCTTCAATGCCAGTTGAAAAAGAGCCTAAATTTCTCCTTTTGTGTTCTACATAAAAAGTCATTCGGGTTTGAAAATAAAAAAGTGAGTAAAGGAAAATTTTCATTCTTAGGCAAACTGGCAAAAACTGAACTGATATGAACCATTTTAATGCGAATCAATCTCAACCTCTAAAAAGCAATTTTAAATTGGGTGAAAATACACATAACGTAACAAATTTCATAACAGAATGCACTAAAATTGTGAAAGATACTTGATACAGAAATTCCAAGATGATATTTTTAAAGTTTAATATCCTTTAATAATGTAGCATTCGAGTCAAAATTTGTGTAGTACAGGGCTTCAGTTACAATATTTCATAGCTCCTGCTGAAAACACTACTACACTAAGTTCATCTGAGATCAAAATCAATCCAATCTTGATTCATTGGCTTTCAGTTAATGCATTAGGACTGAGAATAAATTTAATGAGCCTGGTCATTACCTTGTTTTTCTTTGGTAAAGGATTTGGAGGAAATGCTTGGGATTCCAGCAATAGCTTAATAAAGATTTACCTATTAAACCCAAAAGGGTTCAGAGAGCCTCATTAGAAGCGGATGCCTGAATTAGGCGGGTGAGAAGCATACCTTGACCTCGATGAAATCTGGCTGGCCAAGGGCGATGAGATCAGAGTAGGCCTTCAGCTCATCCACATTCCAGCCTTCACCAGGGTCAGTCTGTACACCGTACGCTGTTGCTAGAAGTGAAAACACAAGGAGGAGCTGTCAAATTACTGCTTAATTAATCAAATGCGCCTGGGTTTGAGAATACCAAATGATACTTGCAACCCACTTTCGTAATCTAATGCATTTCTGAGTGAAACCACATGATCAATGGAAGACGTGTTCTGTGTCTTTTGGAACAGCATGCACTAATGAATCAATAAATAAGGAATGTGTTTGACGAAAGTAAATGATTTTAGTAAATGATTAAGATTAGGATTTGCTGGTGAAATAGAAGAAAAACAAAAACAAAAACAAATCAGTGGTCGACCATGGCCGCATTATCTGCAAAAAAGAAGGGTGGATGATATATATAAAAAAAAAAAAAATGATTACAGCAATAGAAACTACTGAAATGTATGGAAGCTTGTTTCAGCCACTGAATAAATAAAAAAGGTAATTGTCATTTTTTATCTCGCAATTCTGACCTTTTCTCACAATTGCGAGTTATGAAGTCAGAATTGCGCGATATAAAGTCGCGATTACATGTTATAAAGTCAGAATTGTGAGAAACATTTTTCCTTTGAATTGAGTTTATATCTCACAATTCTGACTTTATAACACAATAGCGAGATAAAAAGTCAGAATAGTGAGATAAAAAGGTCGCAATTACCTTTTTAATTTTTTTTTTTTTAGTGACGGAAACAAGCTTCCACAGAAATGTAACGTTACATAATACTTAATGAATTTTTTAGTTTTTGGCTTTATTTTAAATACATATTTGCCCAAAGATGTATTTAAGATAATTTAATAAGAATTATTGGGAAATCACTCTAAAATGACACATGAAAGTGAAGAATTACTGTCAAACGTACTACTATTGTATTATGTTCAAAATAATACAACAACATTATAACTAAAGTTCACTCAATAAGAAATATTTGAAACATCTATAACCATTTTAATATTTAAATAATATATTACATATTAATTATTTAAAAATATTAGTATAACAAATATTAAATAAATAATAATTCTACCCTGTTGGTATAAAAGTCCAAGTAAAATGTGAATAAAAGAATTCTTAAATCAAAATAAAAGACAAGATAAGTGACAAAATAAACAATTAAGTTAATCATATAAAATGTACTGATGGTGACAGCCCAAGCATACGCCTTTGAAAAGTAATGAATATCTATCAAAACCTGATGTAATGAAGGTATGAAGATATACAGCATATCCCATGACTGACAAATAATTCAGAGCTTAAAGTGGGATGTTCCATTTCTAGCTATTGCATCAACATAATCTTGCTGACGCTGCTTAATATTATTATTGACAAGAGAGTCAGATGAACATGGAGAAAAGGAACAAGACTTTTTAATAAGAGAGCTTCTCCAAGCTTCAGCCTTCAGTGTCTGGCCCTGGGGTCCTGGAGTTCGGAGTGCTCCGGCCCACATCATTACTCACAGACCCTCACACGCTGATGCCCTAAGGGGAGGAGGACCACACAAAACACAGCGAGTGATAATGGACACTCATGCCTCCTGTTCCTGTTATTGCACCTTGTCAATCAAACAGTCCGACTGTCACAGTCTGACATTGCTCAGAATAACCATGTCCATCCCTATAGACCGAATGCCTTTGCATGTTTGGTTGGTTTCTGTCAGAGTACAGATGTCAACGCAGTCAGCATTGTTCCTGATCCATGCTAACTAGTGGATCTGCAAGGCAGGGAAGGATGGGGGGATGGAAGCCAGCAAAAGCTGGGGAGGATCTGGCCTTCACAGGTGTATGTGTGCATGAACCGGAGAGAGAAGGACGGACATGAGAGATGGATAATTGGAGTGATGTGGCAGCGGGTGAGGGTATTTAGAGCAGCAAGCTGTTTTAAACCTGCCAAGAGATCTTCATCCATCCCACACCTGAGGCTGAATCAGGCAGAAGGTGAGCAGGGCTCCATAAAAACAGACAGCCACATGCTAGAGCGGAACAGCAGCATGCCAGCATAGCCAGCTGTATGTGTAAAAGTGAGTGAAAAAGTGCTGACAGAGCGTTGTCTGAAGCCAAGCCTCGCTATTATTATTGCACATATTAGCAGAAATCAATTAAAGCAATCTCTTCCATTTAAATATTTTTGTCCTAAATCAACCAAAAAAGCAGCAGGGTATTTTGAAAGCTAACACTTCTACAATATCCTGTCCACATCATCTAATAAAATATCAAATATGCTTACAAAATACACAAGACAAGAATAATATCAACTGTGCAAGTTGTTGTGGAAGCCTATTTAGGGTGTGCTCACACTTGTACACACTTCGAATACACACTTCGTTTGGTTCATTTGGTTTGTTCCGGACCAAAAAGGAAAAAAAAAAAAAAAAACATTTAGTCCTGGTCCGATTACCGAACCTAAACGCATGGGGATACGTTCACAACCTGATTGGTCGGATTTTATGACGCATTGCCTATTTTGAGACGGAACTTACCGAATAGGTCTGGGTAAAAAAAAATATTGATTTCTCGATTTTAAATCGATTCTCATTTTTACGAACCGATATCGATTCTTAAATCCCAAGAATCGATTAGTCTAGTCTGTTTTCAGTTGATGAATGAGCAGAATATGTAGCGCCTCCCATCCAATAAATCGCAATAATCTTTTGCTTTGTTACATTTGATATATAACAAAGTCTCAGATTTAAAATGACGTCCATCTTATTATGAGATTCAAAAAATAAATACCTTTTTGGCGCTGTTTAATGTGGCGTGACAGATCGCTTTAGCGCCTCAGTTAAAGAGAAGCGGCAGCACGGAGCGCATGTGAACATCCTCTCCTCCGCTTTAACACAGCGCGAAATAAACATCTGAAGGTATGTTAAAATATACAGTACAACTTACCGAAATCCATATCATGTCTCATGTAATCGCTCAATCAGTGTTTCAACCTCGGAAAGACGCCAATAAAACAGCTTGTAAACAAAGTCATGTCTCATTTACCTCAGAAAAACATATTCAGTGACCATAAACTCATTAGTCAGCTAGAAAAATGAACTCTAGAAAGCAACATTCTGATAAATATAGCTATGCACTGTTACATATTCATTATAATTTTTAATGTTTTTCAATATTTAATGCATGTTTCAATAAATCAGTTATGACAGCCGCGATTTAAATATTTTAAAAAAATGAATTTGAGTAGAAATATGATTATGTAATTCTAAACTTTATTTATAATAAAAACATTGAGTGTAATTTAAGTTAATTTAACCTTCAATATTATTATAGTAGTACCAACTGACTCCCATGTGTAGTTTACAGCATTAGTTATGAAAATTTGCCATGTACTGTAACTGAAATAGTACATCCAAAATAATCGATATTGAATTTAATCGAAATCGGAATCTAATCGAAAGCATGTGAATAGTAATCGAATCGAAACGTGAAAATTGTGTCAATACCCAGCCCTATTACCGAACATCCAAAACAATGCTGTGTGCTGAGATAAATGCGCTTGTGCATATGATGGTATTTTTGTCAGCTGGGAACTTGTGAAGAGCTTATAAAATGTGTAAAGGAGTCAAAAGAGTGGTGGGAATCCCTTGGTCACACACAAACGATCTACTGTGTGGAGACGTGCGTCTGATGCCTGTGATGGGCAAACTCGCAACTATGACGAGAAAAACCGGCATGCGTGAGGATTCTGTCGAACCACACCAGAGCTCATTTGGAAGCAGACAGAGACCCATCTTTTCAGTGGTCTCGGTCCGCTTATTTGGTGCGCACCAGGGTTCGGATGGCAGCGTTCACACATGTTCAAATGAATCGCACTAACAGAGCAAATCGCACCAGAGTTTGTTTTGGATATTCTGGTTCCTACATATGGTTTTCTTCTTTGCTTCAAAAAGATGTGACATTTTTTCAAATCGATTAAAAGGAACTTTTCGCCAGCTTTCAATCCACATATTTTAAATGTGAATTTTGGAATACTGGATAAAAAAAAAAAAAATGCTGAATGGAAAAACCAAGATGAAATTTCCAAAAAGTATGTATATAAAAAAAACAATGTATAAAAATATACATATTTAAAAAAAAAAAGAAAAAGAAACAAAGAACATAATAATAATAATTTCAGTAGGTTTTTTTTTTAAGCAAGACAACAAATTCAAACAAATTTCTACATGCAAGTCATGTTACTTTGCCTCAACATGTCATGTGACTAAATTCACTCAATTTTGCAACAAGTGAAGTGGAGATTTTGTTCTCTTTAAAAAAAAAAAAAAAAAAAAAAAAAAAAAAAAAAAAAAAGGTAACAAAAAAGGGTTAAAATTCTCTTATATAATATTCTGTAGCATTCTGAATAAACTAAATTTGAAATTTGGATGGAAAGATCGCTAATGGACTAAAACCACTCAGAACACCTTAGCAACTATATAGCAACGCTGTAGAAACTCTCCAAAACATCCTGTTATTTTCTATAGAAAAAAAAAAGTAAAAATCTGTAACGGTTATGTTCAATATAGTTCTGTTTTACTGTCATTTGGTTTCCCCGTTTGTCCACCTGTGTTCCTTATTAGTTTCTATAGTGAGTCACGAGTTACACACCTGTTCCCTGTTCTGTTCTTATCTTACAGATAAGAACAGTCTCTTATCAAACAAGCATCTATAGCAAATAACGTTCCTGTGACTTGGAAACCAGTTTATTTTGAACACTCTGAAATAAGCAGAATCAGAACGGAAAAATACTAAGAAATGGCAGCAGAAAGTTATAATACACTTTGCAACTTTTCTGTCTGGCCTCTGTTCACCAACTGGTATTTTCAGCTTCACAAAAGGTCTTAAAAGAGAAGGACCAAAAGCACACAAACAGCTCGCTCCTGAGAGGGAAAAAAAAGCCAATCAAATAGCAGGGCAGGATTGTCAAATGTTCCCCACACAGATCAAAACCAATACGAAATTAATCCAATAGGAATGCTAAAAAAGGTTAGGTAAATCCAGGACATGGCTCTTCATCTGTCATGTGCTGTATTTGTACTATTTCCTTGGAAAACAAGACGGCCAAGAAAAGCATTTCAATGAACAGCACTTATCAAGCCTGAGAACTAGAGATCACAAGGACACACTTAGTATGGAGGGATGAGTTCTGTCTATGTGCACTGAACTAAACCCTACACCACTCAACCATGCAAGGGCACACAGAAACCTCAGTCTCTGATTTGTAGAGACATGGTATACTTAAAAAGAATTCCAATGGGTTTTCTTCATAAACGCAGTTTTCAATATTTAATAAAGAACTTGTTTGCATCTCAGTGTTGATGTGCCTCCAACTGAACACAGAATTGCAACTAAAGTCAGATGAAGTTCGTTATTCTGAAGAAAACTGTTCCAGATACACAGACTTTACTTTATAAAATGTATGTTGACTTTTCTCAGCTCAGTCAAGCCAGTTTAAAGTCAAACTGAAATTAAAAAAGTGAGCATTTACTTCCTTAATAAATGTTCAAGTTTACACAATTCAATGGTGTACGGCATGCTATTCCAAATTTAAAAAAAGAAAAAGAAAAAAAAAAAAAAAAAAAATATCAACCAATCGATTCCTAATGAATGAAATGACACCTTGCATTACATTTTTTTCCTTATTGAAATAAACTTCACATTACATAAAAGAGCTACAAATGACATTTCATATTGACTTCAAAAATCAAGGAATTGAAATTTTGATCTGACATATCTGAAGATTAATGACCCCATAAAGCCAGCTTTATTGACTACCATCATTCAGGGGTCCAATATTAAAACCACAGCAAGTCGATCGGTCACTTCCTGAATCCCTGGCAAACACTGCTGCCTTACACCTTTCTCTGTGCATATGTGAGAGCTGAAACTATTTAAATATGCAATAACAATTTTGTGTCTTTCATCATCAATTGCATTGTACTTCATAGTACATAATCTCTAATAAGGTGCCTTAACACAAGTGTACTACAGCAATGGTTTATTCTCTAAACTTGAAGAAAAGAAAAAAAACATAAGGTCCCACTATTATACACTATTTTGCAGTTTATTTATGTGTATGTATGTGTGTGTGTGTGGGGGGGGGGGTCATTGGTGATCTACATAATGTGTCCAATAGACAGTCACACACAATAAAAGGCACTCATTACACGAAGAAAATTCAGTTCAAATGCGTCTTTGTTCTTGCTCAAAAAAAAATTATGTTTTCCTGCTCTGCTGCAAAGCAGTACATTGAGATAAAATGGTGCAAGCTACACATAGAAAGAAAAAAAGTGTCAGAGACTGGAGTCCATTCCAGCATCTCCCAAAGGATTCTGCCTCTACCTTAATTACTCCGAGTCCACTGAAGTACAACACACAGCATTTTTCTGTCTTACAGAATTTCTCTTTCTGAGCAAGAATCAATAAGAATCATTTATGAAAACCACATCTTATATATATTTGTCGTTTAGCATAAATATCACACACATAATGCGCACATCACTGTAAACCCTAATGCTCAAAATAATTAATTGGTTTGAGTTAGGGCTGCACGATTAATCGCATGCTTTTGTCATGCGTGTCTCGTCAGTAAAGCCGGTTCTGTGATTAGCGGTAAATGTCCATCACCTGCTTTCAAATGGAGTGGCACTTAATATACAGAGCCGTAGTTCGCGGACAAGCTACGCAATATCGCGTTCGTAATCGAAAGCGATTCATCTGCGATTATGAACACGATATTGCGTAGCTTGTCCGCGAACTACGGCTCTGTATATTAAGTGCCGCTCCATTTGAAAGCAGGTGATGGACATTTACCGCTAATCACAGAACCGGCTTTACTGATGAGACACGCATGACAATCTCGTGCAATTAATCGTGCAGCCCTAGTTTGAGTAGGGTAAACTTAAATTAGTAATTAACTTTTATGAGTATTTAGAACTCTTTTTTTGAGTTCACAAAACTGACACATTTTAAGTAATCTGAATTGTTTCACTGTTTTGAGTTTTATGAACTTGATTCTTTTAATTTAGACAAACTTAAATTTAACTGAAACTGGGCTGGAATTCTATTTCCCAGCATGCTTTACCAAGACACTCGAAAGGGAGAGTAAATGCTAAAATTAAGTGTTATATATATATATATATATATATATATATATATATATATATATATATATATATATATATATATATATATATATATATATATATATATATATATATATATATATATTTTTGTTTTGTTTTGTTTTTTGTTGCAAGAATAATGTTAAGTGGGAGATTTAGTAGAGGTTCATGTCTGCTATACTAATTTAGGTATATGTTAAATGTTCTATATTGCCATACACATTCAGCAATTGTTATGCTATGCTAATGCTATCAAAGTATTGTGTTACCAATTAGCAAGTTAGAATTTACTGAATTGGCTAGTTAAATCTAGCCGAGTTTCCACTACATAGTATTTAAGTTGAGATTACATGATAATTTTAAGTTAAATGAATGCTTTAGATGTACAAATTAGCTTACTCAAAAGAGCAATTTCAAATTGTTTGAGTTTTGCCAACTTAATTGGGTGTGTATGTGTATGTATATACATATTATACATTACACATATACATGTACATACATATGTGTGTGTATATATATATATATATACATACATACATACATACATACATACATACATACATACATACATACATACATACATACATACATACATACATACATACATACATACATACATACATACATACATACATACATACATACATACATACATACATACATACATACATACATACATACATACATACATACATACATACATACATACATACATACATACATACATACACACACACACACACACACACACACACACACACACACACACACACACATATATATATACACACACACATACATATATATATATATATATATATATACACACACACACACATATATATACACACACACTGTTGCTAATCGACATCAACTCACACAAAAATATTAGTACAGATTTGATTTCAAAATAAGAATCCTATCAAAACCAAACAATATGGGGATGTTAATAGTTTCTATTGTTGAACTTGTTCTACTTTGTTCTATTGTATCTACTAATTCATTTCAAGGTCTACTAATTCTACTAATTTATACTAATTCCTTTACATTAAAGGAATTAGGAGGTCATTAAAGGGTTAGTTCACTCAAAAAAGAAATTTCTGTCATTAAGTACTTCATTGTCATTAAGTATTAAGTCGTTCCACACCTGTAAGACCTTCGTTCATCTTAAAAAAAACAAATTAAGATATTTTTGATGAAATCCGAGAGGTATCTGAACCACATATAGGCAGCAACATCATTGCACTTTTCAAGGCCCAGAAAAGTAGCGAAGACATTGTTAAAATAGTCTACGTGACTACAGTGGTTCAACCTTAATGTTATGAAGCGACGAGAATATTTTTTGTGCGCAAAAACAAAATAGAAAAATAATGATTTTATTCAACAATTTCTTCTCTTCCATGTCAGTCCCTATGTTTTTCAAATAGTAAATACAGTGCAACGCTTCCAGGTTCTATGTCAGAACGGCGGCTCAGTATTGGCCGACGCTGTACATGTGAGCACAACGACGCATGCGTGTGATGCTGACGCCGGAGCCGGCCAATAATGAGCTGGCATTCTGACATAGAACCTGGAAGCGTTGCACTGTTTAGAAAACACAACACAAAATTAATGTAAACAGGATTATAATATATACAGACTGTTGGCAAATACTTGAGAACAAATTAAGCAAAATGCACACCAACAACAAAATTAATGAGGACATGTTAGTTACAAGGAGAAAGGGAAAAAAAAAATGGAATATAACTGTTAGGGTGATGAATGTTGAGAATAAAACAGCCATTAGTAATTTTGTTTTTATACTTGCGTCTTATTTATCTCTGACAAATAGAAGCCAGAAACAAATGCTTTGTAATTAAATCTTTTAGATGTGAGAGTGATGAATAAACCATAGGAAAAAGAGTATGCATAATGGTAGACAAACTGCCCAAGGAAACGGTGTCAGTCTAGACAGGTGAAGTTCAAGTGATGGAGGCACAGCAAGCGTCAGCCACATGAAATTCTCTCGTCTCACAAAGACAGAGTTTTACGGTCAGCAAAAAGTCTGGTGAAACTGCTGCTTATTCTGGTCACAAATCACCCAGTGCAACAGGAATGGCCAGTTTGAATGGCATGAGACATGTTTATCTTTAAAAAAAAAAGGACATTTATTCCCTTGGTTTATTGTTTCTTTTATTTGTAAGTCACTTTGGATAAAAGCAAAATCTTGAATGCCTCACAATCCTGCTGTCTACAGTGCCATCAGTGTTGAGTTGCTCTCTTCAGTCAGAAAGTGACACTGCAGGTGATCTCAACTCATTAGAAAACAGAAGAGCACTTTCTGTTCTTGTGTCTTCCTTTTTATGACTCACATATGCACATATGTACAGGCACACACACACACACACACACACACACACACACACACACACACACACACACACACAGAGAAGTTACAGACGCAGTGAATCATCTCTGAATGATGGCACTTAAAATCATTAAGCAGTAATGCCAAGGCCTCAGTGTAACAAACTGCTTTTGTCATCACAGCTTGCTGAACCCCCGAGTAAGAAGACCCATTGACGGACAGCACCTACGCATCCACTTCATCAGGCTCACATTTTTAACAGAACTTCACCTTAATATCGCAGTTAAAGCATTTGAAGGCATCCGCTGACTTTTATTCAACATCTACTAAAAAAAAAAATTGTTAGAGACGAAGTACGTTTTGCTCTTATTACTTGGATAAATCAGAGGATTTGGGTTAAGATTAAATCAATCCTGGGGCTTTGTGGTCATTATATTTGGAATTAACATAATCGATAGCAGGGATTTCTATACCAGTGTGTTTTGTACAAGCCTGATATGAATTAAAAAATAATGAATGAACAGAAGCGAGAGGTAAACAGCTTTTGGCAATTAAACAATCATTTTTTGGGCCGGCGACAACTGAGTTTTGCATGCAGTAATGCACAACAGAAAAATTAACCTTGTAAAACACTTGTTGACTTTAGAGTTGAATGATTCTGAATAAATACCACAGTCTCTTTCTGTCTACATTACATGGCCTGTGCAAAGACAATGATTGTTAGTGTCAATACAAGTCATTTAAGAGCAATGGTGTTGATGTGCTGATTCATTAAGGGTGCGTTCACACTTGTAGTTCGGTTCGTTTGGTTCATTTGGTCCGGACCAAAGAAGAAAAAAAAAAAAAATATTTAGTTCCTGGTCCGGTTAGCGTTCATATTGGCAATTTTATCACAGAACCAAAAGATACCAAACCTTAAGGCATAGGGATACATTCACAACATGATTGGTCGGATTTTATGACGTATTGCCTATTTTGAGACGGAACTTACCGAACATCCAAAACAATGCTGTTTGCTGAGATAAATGCACTTGTTGTGTGTGCGTAGCGGGGCGTAGCCTGCATGTGATGGTATTTTGGCCAGCTGGGAACTCGTGAAGAGCTTATAAAATGTGTAAAGTAGTCAAAACATCGGCGGGAATCCATCCGTCACACACACAAACGATTTGCTGCGTGGAGACGCGCGTCTGATGCCTGTGATGGGCAAACTCGCGACTATGACAAGAAAAACCGACATGCGTGAGGATTCTGTCCTTTTTAGGGTCTCGTCTTCCTGTTTTTGGTTCGTTTACATGTCTTTGGTCCGTGTTGCGTTCATATATCATTCGAACCGCACCAGAGTTGGTTTGGAAGCGGACCGAGACCCATCTTTTCTCGGTCCGCTTGTTTGGTGCGCACCAGGGTTCGGATGGCAGCGCTCACATATGTTCAAATGAACCGCACTAACCGAGCAACCGCACCAGGGTTGAACGCACCCTAAGATCTGTACACTATTTAAAAGATCACAAGAGGCACACAATGTTACCCTGGGTTTTGTACTCTTGATAATTGCAGTTCTATTTAGGTTTCTTGCTAAGCCAGGGTCAAAATGAGTGATTGTTGACAACAGTTGGTCCTAAAAAAGGACTTCTTTCAGACTATGAATGCAAAAGATGCCTTATTTATCAGTCTAGAACAATAGTCTCACCACTAAAACCGGAATTTAAGATTTTTTTTCCCCCATCTGGATGTGCTTTTCAGTTTTTAGGATTATGAAGTCAGTAAGATGGTAATATTACAAGCTTCTAACACAGTCAAAAGTCTTTTGTTTTATCTGGACTACGTTAAAGTGGACATACCTTTTCACCAAGCGCTCTGAGACTGTCCAAAAAGCGCTGCCAGAAGTCTTTGAAGAGGGGACGGTCAATTTTCTTCAGACTGTCCTTAGTGCTGGCATCAACGCTGACATAAAGTTGTGTAACAGGCACAAGATTTCTATAAATAGAGAAAGAGTTGGAGGGAGAATAAAATTAACATGAAGCACAGAAAGTCTGGCTTTTTAACATATTAACAAGACTGAAGAAAATTAGAGTGCATAAGCATCGGGATCTAAACCGTTTCTGGCCAGGCTGAGCAAGTGGCTATATTGTACTGCATTCTTTGTCACTGTGCCTGTGTACAACACAATAAAGCAATATGCAACTGAGTGATGTGATATGAAAACTGGAGTTAAGCCAGGAATAGGTAATGTGTACCAAACCAACAACTGCCAGAGCTGCATTAGCCAAATAAAAAAAAACTCAATCACTCACTTCAGCTCTGGACTGTCCAACTAGATCACCCTATCATCATTTTAGTGAAGACATGGTATTTCTAATGAGGGGCTGTCAGTGTCTACTGTGTAAATGTTGCCACCCACTATACAGTACGAAGGGAACTTCTCTATCTCAATGATAACTTTGTGGTTTCCCTTTGGGTAATGAGGACAAGTCAATTCACCCACCGGTTTTCAGAACGGACAAGCTGACCCTGTGTCTCCTCCAAACACTGGAGTCATCTTACAAAACATCTTGAAAAAAGTAGATTCACATACATTGTGAAGAATCTCAATAAATAGACAATCTTGGTCATTTTTGTCCTCTTAGCGAAGCTTTTGACACTGCCTGCCACAATAGTTTCCACATATCTGGCACTGCTCTCCACTGGTTATCATCATTCATTAAAGGCATCAATTTCTACTGATAAAGAAATCAAATCCAGCGCCCACTGCTCACGATGTCCTCCAGGGCTCAGTTCTGGGCCCTTTCCTTTTTTTTAATTTATATGCTTCCCCTTGTATCCATGATGTCAAAATGTGCACAGCAGCTAATTTTACAAAACAACCCTGACAAAACTAATCTATAAAACACTCTAATCTGTGTTTAGAAGAAGACTTCACCTATTGTACAAGATGTGATTTTCAACCTCAGTTCACACATTAAACACCTCGTTCTTTCCTCCACTTCCGTAAAACTGCTCTTGCAACACAATATTAAGGTGATCCGATTCAGCTCCTCTACTGCTCTGCCAATTTATTAAGAGTTCCCAAGTTCAGACTGACCTCCATCTTCAATACCTAATTAAAACTCTTCAGTTTACTCAGGATTATTGAAACGTTCTCTCTGTTGTGTCTGAAATCAGTTTATCTTGTTTGGGCCTGTACTTGTTTCTCCAGCCTTTTCTTCTTTTTACAATAAAGACACTTTACAATAAAATTCCATTTGTTAACAATAACTACAGTCGCCAACATGAACTAACAATGAAAAATACTTCTAAAGCATTTATTAATTTTAGTCATTAATTGACCTTTCGCTGGGAGTTTGATTGACAAGCGATCTAACCAATCATAACGCCGAATCCGCCATTTTGTCTAGTCAGGAGTTGGAAGATTAACCTCGGTGGACTTAAAAAATGGTGTGTACTGACATCTTTCCACGTTTGAAACAACATTCCTTCTTATGTTCATTCATGTGTATTTGATGCTATAAATTAACTAGTAAGAAGATGATTGGTTCATGAGCTGCTTGAGCTGAGGCACTACAGCGATCTGTCACGACACATTAAAAAGCCACAAAACGGTTTTTATTGTTCGAATTTCTTTAAAAATTACACAGTGTGAAAGCTGGGACTTTGTTTAATATCATAAGTAATCTGCTCTGTCTTGTCTGTCGATGTGTTTTCAGTGTCCTCTTTGCTCCGAGATGTATTTTTCACTCTGTAAGCAACAGTAACTAAGGGGGGCGGGTCTTTGCGAAGGGTCAATTTCAACATTTACTAATACATTAAATTAATCAAAAGTTGTATATGTTCATAAAATTTAATGGACGTGAGCCAACACGAACTAACAATGGACAGTTGTATTTTTATTAATTAACATTAACAAATGTTAATAAATACTGTAACAAGTATATTGCTCATTGTTAGGTAATGTTAGTTAATGCATTAACTAATGTTAATGAGATCTTATAGTGTTATGTTTTTATCACATGGTTTACCCCTTTTTGGTACTCACTTTCAGTTTCAGTTATTCAGTGTCATGCATTGTGATACTAAACTATTTAAAGCCAAATACCAGCTCTTTAAATATATAAACCAAGCAAGATGATGAGAAAAAGCAAAAATAAAATAAGTAAGTATAATTGGCTATTTTGAGTTGTTAGAGGCTTGTGCCGGTGTACCATTTCATCCTTTCCTCCAGAAACGAACACAAAAAAATTTGCATATTGATACGAGTAACGCAGCAGGTCTAGGATCTCATTATAATACCATTTGAGAAAGATTATTTGAGAGGGAAGGCTTGATGCTAAGACCCTCAGAGAATATCATTTTTTGCTTCTGTTGGTTTGTTTATCACTCAGAAAAGGCCTGGCTCAGCAGAGCAGCGTGACAAAGCTTGCTGATATGAGATTGAACAACAACGATTGACAAGTGTTTCTCACTTCCTCAGCACACTGCCAACATGATATTCCAGCGGCTGAAGTGACGTCCCCCTACCCTCAGATAACCTGCCTGACCTGTGAGGATTCAGCATGCAGCAGTCGGAAGAATGAGGCGAGGATGTATTTTGCATTAAGCTGGGGAGCAGAAAGAGAGAGATAGCTAATAGCTTTTTGGCTGCTCCTGAAAACTCACAGTCTAGTGGAATTGGAGGAGCTGGGAGTCAAAGAAACTGTGATTTGCAATTCAGGGCCTGATTATGGCTTATCAGTCCCGTTGCAGCCCGAGTGGGACTTCAAAGACTGAGGGGAAAACTTCAAGCTGGGGGATGTTCAGCAGTTACGACTACTGCAGATATACAGAGAACAAACGCGTACAAAAAAGGCTGTGTCTGTAGGCACCTGATCAGAATCACTGAATGATATACGACATGATAAATAACAAAAGTTTGCACCCACAATCAGGGCCATACCCATCATAGACATTGAGGGGAATGTGTCCCCACAATATTAAGATTAGTGATTTACCGATATGTTTTTTTCAGTAGCCGATTTTTTATTTAATCTCCAAGATCCTGAATATATGGTCCCACCTGATCTCCTCAGGGAACTGGGCGTTGGTGACTAAGAAGCTGGATATGTTCTGTTGGTGAAGCAGTCGGAGAAAGGAGTTGATCTCAGGATACATGATGGGTTCGCCCACCAGAGACAGAGCACAGTGCTTCACTGTGAGTCCCTCTTCAAAACGCTCGGGACGCACGCCTGGAACTCCTGTCAAGTGATAAAACACCACAAAGTAAAAATTTAAACAGTTTATTAAAGTGTTTAATTTATTAGCAACTAGGGCCACAAACAGTATTGCAAAGATAAGTTTTCCAAACACTCCTCAAATCTGCCATTGGCGAATGAAGCCAATGGCAGACAGCTCCAAATCCAGGAGTCACCAGTGCTATATATATATATATATATATATATATATATATATATATATATATATATATATATATATATATATATATATATATATATATATATATATATATATAGCACTGGTGACTCCTGGATTTGGAGCTGTCTGCGTTTCACTGTGAACATACTCTGGATTGACTAGTTATACCTGTTCCAAAAACGATGCCAAGAGCAAGTTCAGAGTAAAGTTTGGATTAATCAAAAGTTTTTCACATTTATTCACCTTTTTCTGAACGTAGAAGTCTCGCCCGACTCGCACTGGAATGATGATTTACATTTCCAGTCTCTAGTGTTCCTAGTCAAATTAGTGTATTTCTGAGCTGATAATGTAATGTTAAACCTATGAAAATGGTTTAAAAAGCAAATGGCTCGACAGTGCCATCACAGTGTAGCAATGACTGTCTTTTGTCTCACTCAAAGTTTAACGAGTGCATAGATGACACAATGCTGTCCGAAGTTACTGAAAACATATGATCTCTCATTAAGTTTGTGGGATTTTGTCCTCAAAATGATTAGAGCAAACATATACGCTACTTGGGGAGTATTTTAACTTAAAGGGGTATTTCACCCAAAAATGAAAATTTGATGTTTATCTGCTTACCCCCAGCGCATACAAGATGTAGGTGTCTTTGTTTCTTCAGTAGAACACAAATGATGATTTTTAACTCCAACCGCTGCCGTCTGTCAGTCAAATAATGCTAGTGGATGGGAACTTCTACTATAAGAGTAAATAAAACTTGCATAGACAAATTAAACCCTGCGGCTCGTGACGACACATTGATGTCCTAAGACACGAAACGATCGGTTTGTGCGATAAACCGAACAGTATTTATATAATTTTTTTAACTCTAATACACCACTATGTCCAACTGCGTGCAGCACTCATTAATAAGGTCTGATCGTGCTCTGACAGCGGCAGTGATGTCTCGCTCTCATTGAAGTATATGTGCGAGACATCACTGCCGCTGTCAGAGCGCGATCAGACCAAACGAATCGAGTGATGAATGCAGTTGGACATAGTGGTGTATTAGAGGTAAAAAATTATATAAATACTGTTCGGTTTCTCGCACAAACCGATCGTTTCGTGTCTTAGGACATCAATGTGTCGTCATGAGCCGCAGGGTTTAATTTGGACTTGTCTATGCAAGTTTTATTTACTCTTATAGTAGAAGTTCCGGTCCCACTTTATATTAAGTGGCCTTAACTACTATGTACTTACATCAAAAAATAAGTACAATGTACTTATTGGGTTCATATTGAATTGCAAAACACTTTTGCTGCTTTTGAGGTGGGATACGGGTGAGGTTAGGGACAGGTTTGGTGGTATGGGTAGGTTTAAGGGTAGGGGTAAGGTGTAAGGGATGGGTCAACAGTGTAATTATAAATATAATTACAGAAATTAATTACATATGTAATTATATGCAGGTGTTTTTAAAATATAAGTACAATGTAAAAACATGTACACAATAAGTGCATTGTATCAAATGATTAATTTAAATGTAAGTACATAGTAGTTAAGGCCACTTAATATAAAGTGGGACCGAAGTTCCCATCCACTAGCATTATTTGACTGACAGACGGCAGCGGTTGGAGTTAAAAATCATCATTTGTGTTCAACTGAGGAAACAAAGTCACCTACATCTTGGATGCGCTGGGGGTAAGCAGATAAACATCAAATTTTCATTTTTGGGTGAACTATCCCTTTAAGTGCTGCAAGCCATAGATGTTTTCTCTTGCCAGTCTAGTATAAGATGCAAGGAATACAGCACTGTATATGGACATTCTCTTCAGATTCGCTGGTGCTTATGTAGCAGCCAACATCATCACAGATTAACCCTGTGCACAATTTTATTTTTAGTAATGTTCAAAAAGTTTCTGTTTAGTTAATTCAGACTCTGACAAAATGTTGGAATTCCTCATGCTGGTGCTCTTCGTTTACTCAGGAAAAAGGTGGATATGTATAACGCTTTTCAGGGTATATGTGACGTTAAGATACCATTGCTTTCTGGAATACAGTACAGGTCATACTTACAATAAACTCTGATTCTATGCACAGGCTGAGAGATGCAGTTCAAACCACACAACTTTGCTTTTTGGAACTATGGTTTCATGAATCACAGAATCGTTGAACTATATTGGTAACAGTGAAACTTAGTTTCCTAACAATGCTTCTGGGAAACACACTCCAGGTCGAGTTGCTCAAATGGCAAAGTTTTTACCACTGAGTCACAGTGTTTACCTTTTTAAGCAAAATCGACTGATCAAAAAATATCTTAAAGTTGTCTCTGCAAATTAAAATGGGAGAAATGGTTCAACTTTATTCTTGTACTTCTTGAAACTACCCATATAATTAAGACCAAAGAGAGGGAGAAAATTGGCCATAAATTCAACATTTTGACAAAACATTAATAAAAAAATAAAATGAAATAAAATGAACCCACAGGGAATAAAAATAAAGACAAAAAGAAAAAAAATGGACAGAGGACTGCATGCAATCTTGAAATTATTAATCTTGCCAAGAAAAGACTATTACCAAACTGTATTCTAATCAGACTGGCAATAATCTAAGTTCTAGTAGCCAAACATTTTCTTCTCTCTTTCTTGATATCTGAGGAGTCTGGCTCCATTTTTTTGTGCTCTGTACCCTCGGCACAGCATGCTTCCTGGCCTTTCATCCGTTCTCCCTGTTCACTTGTTAGTGCGTTTGTTTACTCAGCCCTGGGTCATCATGGCTTACTTCTGCTACATAGAGCAGTGATGTCACTGCTAAAATGTCAACTGCGCCACCAAGCCAGAGAGGACGCTGAGACCAAGACGACGATGCGGAGGTGGTGCAACACACACAAACTTGCACACACACACACATCTGGCACCAACTCAGAAACTGGAACAAAATCTACAGTAGTCTCCATCAGGAGCCTCGATTTCTCTGGTTCAGATGCATCAAAAATGCTAATCTTTAGACGAAAAATGATGTACTGCTTTATCAAAACATTCCCTGTTCATTTCTCGAAACTTGAATAAAAAAAAAACAAGTTGATCGACAGGAACATTATTAGATTTTTGAAAAACAATTCAACCAGAACAGTAGACCATGAGCAATGTTCATTTCAGAAAAATACAAAAGTTTGACATCTGTACTCAAAGCAGATGATCAAAGACAGATGTCTTAAGTTTCAAAAAGCTGAAACCTTAATTTACGAATGATAAAATCAAATCAAACTGACTTTTGGGACTGTACCACTCCACCTAATAACATTTCCAGCAGATATCATCAGAAAATTCCCTCTCTTAGCTGCAGATCTGTTTTGTAGCCATCTACACTAGACATCTCTTGATTAATTTTTCAGACTACTGCAGATGAAGGAAAAAAAAAAAACATCAAACAGTCTTCAAATCACCCCATATTCTGGAGTATGATGGCAGTGTGGTAAAACAAAACCAGCGATTTTAAGGGAGTTGCTTCAAACGCTAAGAAAAGGAGCAAAAGGATTTAGTTCCCATCTTAAGGTTCTTGAAAACCCATCTGGTGTGCCCCCTCAATCCTACAAAAAAGTCTGATCCAGATGTCTACCAAAGTACTGAGATGGAAGTTGAACTCTGGATCTGGCAGTGAAATAACAACTCATTACGAGTTGACGTCACCTGATTGTGGAGATGAGGAATGAGAGACAGGAATGTGTTACGTCCCAACAGGCACATTTTGGAGGGAGGAGGAAATCTGCTGGCATTAGAAAGTTTTATGACACAGTATTGGTATGTCATTGCAAAAATAGTACTAAGAGTAGAGGACACCATTTTCTGCCACATCGGACCTAAATAACAAACAACTTGCCATCAAAACAGAGATGATTTCCATTGGCAGTAACATTTGAAAAGCATGATTCATCCCACTACTTAAGTTACTAATTTGTCATTTAGCTGATGCTTTCATCCAAAGCAATTTATCAGTCATGGTTTGGGAATTTGCTCACTTTCAGTTAATGAGCTGTATTATTGCAATTAAAAACTAAACTTACAGCAGTTACATGAATTTCTTATTTAAATTCTAATTCCTTTAGCCTGACGTGGTCATACTCAATTCTAGTCAGAATATGAGTCTGATACTGCTCCACTCACTGTTGCCAACTATTTTCAAAGGAAAGTAGCTAAAGCCTGCCCAAAAAGTCGCTAAATGTCGCTAGATGACGTCATGGGTAAATTAGCATATTCGTGACGTCATCACGCCGGTTGCATTCTGCCTGCCTAATGTGTTTTCTCTCCTAATCCGTGCTCACATAGCCTACTGTATTTTAATACAATATAATATAATATAGCCGAATATCAAATAAAGCTGTTCTCATATATATATATATATATATATATATATATATATATATATATATATATATATATATATATATTTATTATATATATGCCTATATAATTTTTTATTTTTTTGACCGGCAACAAAACGCGTATGATATAATGAATGACATTTTTATACATTTGTAAATTACATGAATTCAGAGAGTTCGGAAACTGGATGAACTAAAGCTCTGTGATAGTGAGTAAAATAAAGTGATAATAAGCACAAGAGAAAAATGGAAATTAAAACCATCAAACTAAATTCTTTAAATATAAAACAAAGGAGAATCAGAAATAGTGTTTGGTCCGTGGCAACACTGTGTGCTCGTATGTACTCGCTTATTCACGTCTGTCAGATGCCGTGCACTCAACGGTGCTGCTGCTCCTCTCAGCCACTCAATGACGGCAGCGGGAAAGCAAGACCTCGCGCTCACAGGACAGTGCTGGTGACATTTGAAAAGTTACTGAGGTTTGTCCAAAAATTCGCTAGATTTGTCGCTAGGCGCTTTTTTGAAAAATTGTCGCTAAAGGGGTCTGAAAAGTCGCTAAATCTAGCCACAAAGTCGCTAAGTTGGCAACACTGGCTCCACTGGGCTTTGATTATGGGGGCGTATTTCAACCGATCCAGGAAAGACCTCAATTGGATAGACCTACAACCAATCAGAGCTACAGAGTAAGTGACGTATGTTGAGCGACGCATAGTTGTCAACAGAACTCTTCTTAGCGACCATCGGGGCCAGCTGATAAATCAAACTTTTGCCGAATCCCGTAGGAAGGACGGCAAATACATCTTTCCCATCGACAAATGCCTTGATCGCGGTCCTCTGTTCCTCTTTTAAAATTAATGCGCTGTCGATATCTTCTATAACGGACGCGATGGCGGAATCTACACATCTCAGTTCTTCAACAGACATCATTGTTAAACTAATTGACCTTTCGCAAAGACTCGTCCCCCTTAGTTACTGTTGCTTTGTCCGACAAGCCGTGGCGCTGTCACGCCACACAGAGTGGAAAATACATCGCGGAGCAAAGAGGATACTGACAACACATCGACAGACGAGACAGAGCAGGTTACTTATGATATTAAACAAAGTCCCAGCTTTCAAACTGTGTAGTTATTAAAAAAATTCAAACAATAAAAACCGTTTTGTGGCTCTTTAATGTGTTGTGACCATGATCGTGACAGATTGCTGTAGCGCCTCAGCTCAAGAGGCTCGTTAACCGATCATCTCTTCCTACTAGTCCATTTATAGCATCAAATAAACATGAATGAACATGAGAATGAATGTTGTTTCAAACGCGGAAAGACGTCAATATGCACAATTTTTCAAGTTTAACTCCACCGATGTTAATCTTCTAACTCCTGACTGCTTTGTTGGACAAAATGGCGGATGCGGCGTTCTGATTGGTTAGATCGCTTGTCAATCAAACTCCCCAAGCGCTCTTTGATGACGTGGGTGGTTACGTAACCGCAGATAGCCTGTCCATCATCGATTAAAGCCCGCCCTGGCAATTTGATTTGCTCGGCCTTCTGGGAGCCGAGCACAATTAAGGTGTGTTCACGCGGCCTCGTAATTCCTGTAGTTACGAGATTCTAGCTTGTAAAATGCGTTCACGTCCTCGTAGAGATCGTAATTACAGCTTGTAAGCTGGGAGTTCTCTGAAAGCTCCCACATGTACCACGTGGCCGCTGTACCACCTGACCGCTGTAGATTCATTTAGGCGTTGATAGTGGTGCCATGGAAACGCTTAATTCCCAGTCAAAGGACGTGAACAGCTCCGAATATAACGTCACGTGTTGCCATTTCAAGATACCGGTAAATACGAGGTGACGTGAACGCAGCTTTACTCCACAATGGATCGAGTCCAGACCGAACTTCCCGTCCAAAAAATGTTGTGGGCGGGGTTCGGGCTGGCACCCACGCTATAATTCCTTGAACTCAAATGACAATTCAGCATCCTGTTTGTGACCTTAACTGAAGTTCAAGAAATTTAAGTGATGGAAGGTCTTATGATCTGTATGTATGAATCACAAAAACCATTTAAATAAAGATTAGGCATATATGTGATTATATTCTAAAATAACTAATGTTCTAAAGTTCTAAACTCATAATGAAGATGAATATTCTGGCATATGAAGGCAATTCAACTATAGCAAATGCAAATTTAGCTTCAGTTATGGTATTTGATCAAGGTCAAAATAAAAAAAGGTTTTGTACCAACATGAAATGCCACAATTTCAGGCATTCCAATCCAGATATAATTAGATTTCTCAAAAATGCCTGAGCTGAAATAAAAACACTAAATAATTTGCTCCATTGTTTTTAACCATGGTTGTTTGATTCCATCTAAATAGAGCTAAAGAATGTTTCACTTTACCAACCAAGGCACTCTCAAAACAAAACAGAACTGAGTCCATGTCCCCTAAATACTTATTTATGCTATGCTGTATTGGGAATTATCTGCAACAGAAGTAAATAAAAGGTCTCAACTGTTGCTTTACAAATGAAGTCTCAGCTAGACGCTCTTTCCATCTGATCTCGGCCTGTCAAACTAATCCAGCCACAAACCCAGTCTCCTTAATGCTGCTGAAAGCTGATGGATCCACTACTGATCTGATGCAGCAGATGGTGAAGAAAGTGACAGGGTGCAAATGAATAAATTAGACCCAGTCGAACTGCACTTAGAGCTTGTCCTGTTACTGCCTTCTGCAAACCGTAGTGATGGCTAAAAATATCCCAGTGTCTGTTTGACAATCTCTGAAACCGGGAGAGTTTTCAGAGTGTAAAGACGTCAACATAGTGTTATGTCACACAATGTTTGAATACCTTCCAACTGGATATGTGCCTCTGCGAAAAAGGATTTAAATAAAACAAAAAGTTATTTCTGTACAATTACAGTGTAAAGGCCTATTAACAGCAGGTGTGAATTTTCTGCTCAGGTTTTTGGCACAACAAGATTTCAGGATAATACTTTCACTTGTACAACAAAAACACAGACCAGAAAATTCACGTTGGATTTGGTGTGCAGACAACTTTTGTCATTTATTCACATCAAACTTGGTGTGAGTTAGATGCAATGGAAAATACAGCGTCGCCAATTAGTGTTTTAAAGGCAGGAGGAGAGGTTAGCTAAAGGTAACAGACAGCGGCGCCCCGGGAGCCATTACCTCTGAATTGCCGAATCATGTTCCTGTGGTTCTCCACGGCCTCCTGAATGATCTTCTCGGCCGGGTCCATTTTCCAGCGCCACTCAGTACCCACTGGGTTGGTGTGGTGTCTGTTCAGAGAGAATGAGAGAGGACAGCTCCTGTCAGCACGGCACCGTCACAGCATTACACGTTGTACACCGCAGTCTCATTCCCCTGAGAACAACACCTGCACCCCCACTGCCCACAAATTAGCATCCTGTGACCCTTTCAACAGCTCTCACATCACATAAAAGGGCATAAATGCCAGGCAATGTGGCTTTACTTCCTTCCCCTGCCGTAAATAGCAACAGGAGATGTGAAAACGCTGGATGTGACGGCATATCCCTTCATTTCACCAGGGGTACAGTTAAATCCTATTATGAGGATGTGCAAAACTAAATTTTTAAAATTGACTAGTCAGAGGGTTGTCTGAACAACTAGCCCACAAACAGATTGTTTTTTCCAGGAAGTTTTTAGTTTATTAAAAATAATAAAAATAGTTTATCTTTTAGTTTAGCTTATGTGTGACCCTGGACCACAAAGTAGCACGGATATATTTGTAGAATTGTATGGGTCAAAATGATCGATTTTTCTTTTATGCCAAAAAATCATTAGGATATTAAGTGAGTTCATGTTCATAAATCAAATTTCCTACTGCAAATGTATAAAAAAAAAATATATATATATATTTTTGTGAGTGGATATGCATTGCTAAGGACTTCAATTGGACAACTTTAAAGGTGATTTATATCTCAATATTTTGATTTTTTTTTTTTTTTTTTTTTCAAATAAGTTATAAATCTTAATTTCAAAAAGTTGACCCTTATGACTGGTTTTGTAGTCCAGTGTCACATATAGAATCAGAATCAAAGTAAAACTAAATAAATAAATGCCATCATAATGGGTATGATTGGAAAACTAATATTGTCTGAGTAAAAACATTATATAAAAAAGATAGATTAATAGATTGATCGATTAATAAATCAACTTAATCAGGCCATTGTCATCCATTCATTTCATTAAAAAGTTTCTATTATAAAAACACTATTATATTTTCTATTATAAAATATATTTTCTATTATAAATGTGTATATATATTTTGTGAACCAAAACATGTTTGAGTAATAATATAAAAAAAATAAAATTATATTAAGTTCCCCAAGCATATGTGGGTATGCTTGGGGAACTGAAACATGTCAGAAGAAAAAGAAAGAAAACTTTAAAAAAAAGCAGCATTAACAATCAACAGACTTGATCTTTTTGCCCTCTTGCCTTTATCAAAATGGTCTTCTGGGCTGAAAAGTCAATGTTTAAGAGCTTTTCCTCTAATGCCTTTGCTCAGTTTCAGGCGATACCACCTAAATTATCCAGCCCATCCACATGAAGAGGGCTCTTCAGACTCATCATTTCGAGTGCCACTTTTAACCAAATTACTCCCCTTATGCGAAGTTCAATATTTCCATCACATTCCATGAAAGCGGAGGACTAAACGACTTTTGCATTTTGAAACTTTTCAGCACATTTATTTGCATTATGTCATTAACTGTGTGGCATTTGAGGATACGCACAGCAAGTGGCAATGAAACGAATTAAAAATTTGATTAGCGCAACAGCGCTACAACCCACAACGCCAACAACTAAATCCGATACACCACTCATACAGAAGGGCATAAAAATAGATTTCACTGACATCTCAAGACGATGATTTTTCTTCATAATACCCCATAATGCCTCAAAATCAGCTGATTTAATGAGAAAATTGGATGGGAAATGACAGATTTACTCAACAGCAGGTCTGAGACGCCCTCAATCTGCTGCGTTAATCTGACAGAGCAGCTCAAACTACAAACACAGAAGTTGGGTTTTGTGTATTGGAGGCTGTCCCAGTATGTCCTGTCCCAGAGCTGTAGGACATGACACAGTGTCCTGGAAGTTTATGGGTGGATGTTTGTGTAACGCTCACAGCGACGTCCTTAAATCTAGTCCATCTCTGTCAGCGAGCAGCTTTAAGCTGTGCTGTACCGTAAGGCAACTAAGGGTTACACATAGTGGAAATCATCCCAGATGCACTCTTCAGAGGAGGTGCGCTGATGCTCTTTGACAGCCCCCCACCTCACCCCCACATAAAACCTCACAGCCAATGACAGGAATATTATATACTACCTTCTTTCCACAAGTGTCACTATGAATCAGCAGTGCTGCGTCTACCATTGCACTTACAATTCATTCAGATGGACATCACAGCTGTTTGCTCAGGCATCTCTCACATTGATATTTTGAAGTACAATTTAAAATGTAAGACTTTTTAACCTTTACCCCCAATTTTTTTTTATACTTTATATCAGGTCTCTGTGAGTACTAAGTACTTGCGTCAAAAAAGTACTTGTTAGGTACAATGTAGTATCACGTAGCCAGGTATGTAAAAACATTCAAATGAATCATTTGATTACAATGCACTTATTGTGTAAACGCATGTAGTAGTTGAAGGGTTTTTTTTTTTTTTTTTTTTTAAGTATAAAAATGGATGAGTTATGCACCAAATATTTAATACTTAGGGTTCTGGGTTTGTTGAAACCCTAAATATGAGCATTCAGTATTCATTTTTTAAGTGCATATCATGGAATAAATATGATAATATTTTTATATTTTTTAATAAAAAAAATAAATAAAAAAAACCTTCTCCTACCTCCAGCAGAAAACACATTTGTTGGCACAGGCCAGGCTCGGCGTGGTCTCCATACATCGATGCGATTCAATCCCGTAGAAGGTGTGTTTATAGCAGCCTCCTCTCCCTCTCAGCATTGACTAACAAAAAAAAAGGTGCAACATTTGTTTCATTTATACAAAGAAAATCTGTTCCTGCCTGGAAACAAATCAATAGGAGGAAACAACCTACCTTAGTCCAACGACACAGTTTTACCCCCGAGTGACTTCCTATTAGTTTATACCCTACAGACCACAACAAAGAAAGGAAAGATGGAAACAAGGCATGTAGAGATTAGCAAGCTTTCTGAGTACTGATTGAGTTTCCACAAAAATATTAAGCAGCAACTGTTTTCAACATTGATAATAAATGTTTCTTGAGCAACAAATCAAATTATTAGAATGATATCTGAAGGATCATG
Organism: Megalobrama amblycephala; assembly: GCF_018812025.1. NCBI lineage: Eukaryota > Metazoa > Chordata > Actinopteri > Cypriniformes > Xenocyprididae > Megalobrama > Megalobrama amblycephala. The sequence goes on along the minus strand of NC_063059.1, from coordinate 30,590,675 downwards.
TGACACTGAAAACTGGAGTAATGAAGTCATAAAATAAATAAAACTTGAAAATATATTAAAATAGAAACCAGATATTTTAAAGTGTAAAAATGTTACATTAGTATTTTTGATGAATAAAATGCAGCCTTGATAAGAATAAGAGACTTGAATTATTTCAAAATAATTATTTTTCTTTCTTTCGTTTTTTACCAACCCCAAAATTTTGAACGTTTCAAAATGTTTGTTCTTTTAAAACACCAAAACTATTTTCAAACACAAATGTGCATTACATTGGAAATATCTGGAATGCAGGATTTAAAAAAAAAAAAAAAAAAAAAAAAAAACTTTTTAATTTTATTTGTACTATAATGTGAATAATGTGCATAATTTGTACTATGTAGGGCTGTCAAACGATTAATCACGATTAATCGCATACAAAATAAAAGTTTGAGTTTGCCTAATATATGTGTGAGTACTGTGTATAATATATATACATATATATATACACATATATATACACACACACACAAATTTATGTATATATTTAAGAGAAATATGTTATTTATGTACAAAATATTTTTATTATATATATATATATATATATATATATATATATATATATATATATATATATATATATATATATATATATATATATATATATATATATATCTATAAAAACATAAATACATATACTTGTAAATATTTCTCAAATATATACATGAATGTGTTTGTATTTATATATACATAATAATTAGACAGTACGCACATATATATTAGGCAAACTCAAACTTTTATTTTGTATGCGATTAATCGCGATTAATCGTTTGACAGCCCTACTACTATGTGAATATCAGAGCAATTTCTACAATGCCCAAACATATTCAAAACCTAATCTGCAAACAGGGTACAGTACAGTAGCTTAAAACAGCAGTACTTCACACATTCAGTGTTATAGATGGCAATGAAATAGGGAGCCTAAAAAGAGAGAGAAAAAAGGTGAATTTATAATGTACACCCTGTAGTAACACAAAGATTTCCATTTTTTTTTTTTACAGTTTGCTCAGGAGCAGGAGAAATGCAGGAAATTTTCCAACAAAGCTCCTCAATACATCTAAGCAGGCTGGAAGGCCAAATGTGCTTAAGCCTGAGCATTTCCTGTTAAGCATTTGAAGTCTGCCCATTTCTAAGGTCCATAGCCACGTTCTCCCACGACTGCGCAGTGTTCCCTTTGGGGAATCTGACTCGATTTAGACTTTAATCCACATGTAAGGGCCATCACTGGGGCAACCATCACTCCCCATAGCAGTCTTAAAAAAAAAAAACTGCAGAATATAAAGGAATCGCTCTGTGCTGAAAGGGCTGTTAGAGTTCACATCACAGCTAAACAAGACTTCCTGCTGGAGGAGAACCAAACCTCTCCCAAAAACCATGGCACTGCATTGATAGTTCACCCAAAAAATTTAATTGTCACCATTTGTGATGCATATAGACCTTAATAAGTCAATATTCACCAAATATCTACCAAAAAAAAATGGTTTGACATTATATTTGTCTCAAGACTATAAGGACTAGCTTTTAATAAATTACCATCCACTTTTGCTAGAGAGACAAAAACATCTTTTGTTTGATGAAAGAAAGAAAAAAAAGCAAGTAAACAATGTCAATTTTCATTTTTTGCTGACTTATTCCTCTCTTTTTCTCTTTCACAGTTTCTCTCTACATGCATAAAGGAATGTAAGAGGTAAGAAAAGCAGTAGGAAAGAAGCTCCATAGTAATGATCCCAATCTTGAGTCTCTCTCCCATGTTCATTAGCTAAACTTCTACATCAAACACATGTTCTTGTCTTTTATGTCTGCAAATAGCTCGCTGGGGCAGAGGATGTAGGGGAGGTGTTCGCTCGTCTCTCTCGGAAGAACCGCATCTGTTTGGATAGAGCCGGGATCAGAGAGCAGGTTTGGTTTTAGCTGTGAACGCTCTATATTTGGGTAGCTGAAAGCCGAGACATGCTGATTCTTCACATCATGAGAATTCATGTGCATGGAAACTGAAGCACTAACATATTAGTGACACATCATGTGAGCCTGTTTATGGCCAGGTGATATAGCTAAAATGATTATACTTTCCAGGCTTTTCATCAGATTTGATGTACGATCACAGTATAATGAATTTGAAATGGTTTAAAACCAAGCATTTTTCTTCATTTATTGTATTATTTTGAGCAAACAGGCAATTATACATAAAATGCTGAAATAGTTAAAAATTTAAAGAGTTTTGCTCTAAATTAATACTTTAACTTAGGTGCACTAACATGAATAACTCATGAATAACCAGCGATATTTAGTTACATACAGGGCTTGACATTAACTTTCTGTTCACCAGCCACTGTGGCTGGTGGTTTTCCAAAGTTACTAGCAACAATTTTGACAATGATACCACGGGGAAGAACTGCCATATAGATTTTTAATATCTCATAATTAGGCAGAAGGTACATTAGGCTGCTGTCACTTTAAGATGTGATGCACAGATCCATTATACTGTTACACATGCGTTTTCTTTCTCAACAGAAACGTAACTGACCGTGTTTACGTGAATACTTTGTCATTATTTTGTGTGTATTTAACCGTTTAAGTGCAATAAGAAGTGGAAAAGAACTCAATTTAGTACTGAGAGGTGGATTTATGTGCGCACATTTTGAGTGCAAGCACAAAATCTGTGGGAATGAGTGAAATTATGCGCAATCCCAAATTCAAGCCCTGTAACTCCAACAATATTCATCTGGAGCAAATGAAACAAGTGAGTGAGGGGAGGCGGGTTTGTGTGTCAACTCGCTGTTAGAGAGATGAGAGCGAGAAAGCGCAGCTGGTATCATGTATCTATTCTGCGGAAAATTAGTATTGGAAGCTTTTCAGATATTTCAATATTGATATGTGTTGAAAATTGCACTCAGTTTATTATTTCAGATGCCTTTTTCAAAGACTACAATTGAAAATGTGTGTATTATATATAAAATTTAACACCCCAAATTGGCTAGAAGGAGTGACTGCGTTACACGCCACTGCTGAAATCCACCCGCATTTGACGGTTGTAAATGTCAAGCCCTGGTTACATATAACAAGACATTTTAATAAATGTAAAATACGACAACAGATGCGTTTGAACATTTCTGAGTGATGCCATCAACAAGTTGAAACAGAGTTATGAATCAAAGAAGCAAAATTGACAGTTTGAACTGACCCCAGCAATATACGATTAGAACAGAAGTGGTGATGTAACATGGAGACAGATGTTCAGACTTACCACAGTAATACATTTTTTTCCAAATGCATTGCTGTAATCATTACAGAAATTTTAAGCTTCATTAAAATACTAATTAAACTATTGGCAAGATCTTAAGGCTTCATTATCTACAAGAACAGCCTAAAACAAATGACTAAATAGCTTTTTGGCTAAATGGATAAAGTTATTTAACCCATCAGCACAGTTGTTTGAGGCAAATGAACTACATTTTGGTGAAGAAAAACATTTTCTTTGGAGTAACGTGCATAAGACGGGGAGTGTGTGTTATAGTAAATGGGGTTAATTTTGAGTTAGTATACTGAGCATTGAGCAACACCTACAACAATTTCTATTCAAATTTGGGGATAGACTTGTGACAATAGTCATGAAGATGAGTTCTGACTATTCTAAATAAGTTTTATCTATCAAGATTGACCAAAAGTAAACAAGGGCACAATGCATGGAGAGTCTGCCAGTCACTGGAATTTCCTCACAGTTTAGCCTTCTTGGGAGAGACTTCACAAGATCAATGCACTGCTATGGGATGATTTTAGTTTCATTACCTCAGGTTTTCGTTTCAAGCTGTTATTTATGGCGCGAGGTGAATAAAGAGAAATTTCAAGGCTTTAAATCGAGAGAAAAAAAAAAAAGAAAGAAACACACCAGCCTCCATCACTCTGACCAAACACATTTGCCCTCTTTTTCTGCTCTAGCTGCTGTAATTCTTCTGCTGTTAAAGGAAGTGACTTAAAGCAATCTCAGAGTTCTTTTGCTCTCTCCCTCATTCATTTTTAAATCATTGCTAATAATGCCGGAGGGAATCATTTCAGTTTATCATTAAAAGAGCAAAAATAACAGCGAGCGAGAGGAGGTTACCAGTCAGCCCCTCAGGAAATGAGTGTTATATAATCTCACATCAGAACTCTCTAGACTGCAGGCAAGATCAGCTAAATTATACACATTTGTTTGTACGTTCACAGTTCACAACTCAACTTGCAAAAACAAACTACCGAGACATCACTCCATTTAGGGTGAATCTCATGATAAAAAGTTTGGGTTATATTTCCTTCCAAAATAAAATGGAAAAGTTAGAATATCAAGAAATTCACAATTTAAATAGTCTCAAGCTGTAATATGTAAATAAATACCTATTATATGATTCATAATATGATACAAAAAAAAAAAAGCTGTGTACTAAAACAACTGATTTGTTCCTTATACATTTTGGGTAAGAAATGACCTGGACACATTCTAGACAGGTTGGGTGAAATTCCCCCAATACACTCAATGAATGTCTCATACTGTAGAGATATCTTGGTCTCTATTGATTGTGAGTTTGCTACATCAAGCAAGTTAACATAACAACATGCTCAGAGGTGTTGCACATTGCCGCAAGCTCCGTGGACACTGATTGGTAGTACACACAACCTTGGTGGAAATGTGAGCGCCGGCCAGCCTCTGGTGTGCAGTGCGTGTATGCGGCTGGAGGCAGGTTGTGTTAATGAAAGGTGTGGAGCTAGAAACTCAAGGGAACTCCAGCAGCAGGAGAGGAGTAATTGGGCTTTGCTGCATCATTAAGCTCCGTTAGACACAGTCAAACCATCAGAGGCTTCATCAGAAACCAGACGACGGGGGTGAAATTTGTAGTGCACAATAGGAGAAAACTTGCAGCTCCGCAGCCAGTTTATTAATAACAAACGTGAGAAAACGCTTACGGAAAGCAAAAACTGTCAAAGTGTGAGAAACAATCATAAATGAAACTAGGTTTACAATAACAGGGTGACACTCTGTCAGCGCCAAGGACCTAATTACCATCAGGGCCCTGGCATCCAATTTTTTTGATAGATTAAAAAAAAACAACATCTCAGACATATTCAATTAAAGCAGCTGGGAAAGCAGAAAACAACTGTCCATCATCAGGGAAATGGGACACAACAGTAAACAGAAGCCGGGTTTCCATTACAGATTTCCACAAAACCTTTGCGATATTTTCTAAATGTCGATTAAAAAACTATTGCGAAACTAAAAGGCAATCCTTTCTTCTTGCGGTAAGTCATTAAAAAAATCCATGTACTGAACTCTTGTTATTGAACTATAAATTCAATTTTTGATTCTAGGGCACCTTTAAAGAATGATCGACTTTTACATATGCCAGGTGACATGTAATTGCCATTAATAAATACATTTCCATTGCAGTTTTGCGAAAATATTCCCTTTTCGAATTGCCACGAGTGTAAACATTTTTGCGATATATAGGAGTTTTTGCGTTTCTATTAGGCGCATTTGCAATTTTAATTTGCGCAATATGAAGGTTAATGGAAACGCAGCTAGTGAGGCACTTGTGTGCTTAAACTGATACAGAAGCTTATTTAAATTGATAGCTGATGATCTTGCAGAGCTAGTTTATTTTTAAATAACGAGAGATGAGTTTTTATTAGTGGTAGAGCACTATTACTATTGCTAATAATTAAGGTTAGGGATCTGAACAAACCCTAACCGCAAGTTTTGAACATTAGTGCATAAGTCTTGCAGACATCTGCTATGGACATGAAATCACAGCAGCCATTACTCCAGTCTTCAGTGTCACATGATCCTCTAGAAATCATTCTAATATGCAGATTTGCTGCTCAAGAAACAGTTATGTTTAATGGAAACCGTCATACTTTCTTTCATAAATAGAAAGTTCAAAAGAACAGCATTTATTTGGAATAGAAATCTTTTGTCACTTGATAAATTGTTGTATCCATTTATTAATTTCTTAAAAAAAAAAAAAAAAAAAACACGTACTGACCCCAAACTTTTGAACAGTAGTGCAACATATGATAAAATGTCAATTTTTTATAGCAAAGGTGAAAGTGAAATTGTAGGCATGCAGTGAAATTCTCAAAAACTTGTTTAAAGGTGTCGAAGAACATGTTTTTAAAAGATGTAATATAAGTCTAAGGTGTCCCCTGAATGTGTCTGAAGTTTCAGCTCAAAATACCCCATAGTTTTTTTTTTTTTTTTTTTTTTTAACTGCCTATTTTGGGGCATCATTATAAATTTGCTGATTCAGGGTGTGCGGCCCCTTTAAATCTCTTGCTCCACGCCCCAAGAGCTCGCGCTTGCCTTAAACATAAAAAAAAAAAGTTCACACAGCTAATAAAACCCTCAAAATGGATCTTTACAAAGTGTTCATCATCCAACATGTCTAATCGCGTAAGAATAGTATTTATTTGGATGTTTACATTTGATTCTGAATGAGTTTAATAGTGCTCTGTGGCTAAAGCTAACATTACACACTGTTGGAGTGATTTATTGAAGTTGTGTTTGTGCATTATACAGACTGCAAGCGTTTAAAAAAATGAAAATAACTTCAGTCTTGTCTCTGTGAATACAGTAAGAAACGATGGTAACTTTAACCACATTTAACAGTACATTAGCAACATGGTAACGAAACATTTAGAAAGACAATTTACAAATATCACTAAAAATGTCATGTTATCATAGATCATGTCAGTTATTATTGCTCCATCTGCCATTTTTCGCTATTGTTCTTGCTTGCTTACCTAGTCTGATGATTCAGCTGTGCACAGATCCAGACGTTAATACTGGCTGCCCTTGTCTAATGCCTTTCATAATGTTGGGAACATGGGCTGGCATATGCAAATATTGGGGGCGTACACCCCGACTGTTACGTAACAGTCAGTGTTATGTTGAGATTCGCCTGTTCTTCGGAGGTCTTTTAAATAAATGAGATTTATATAAGGAGGAGGAAACAATGGAGTTTGAGACTCACTGTATGTCATTTCCATGTACTGAACTCTTGTTATTCAACTATGCCAAGGTAAATTAAATTTTTGAATCTAGGGCACCTTTAATAGGACGCTAAAGAGGGTTTTGCAAGCTAAAAGCTACAAACACAAACTCAGGCTACGTGCCAAACGACAGGAAAAGGAAATAATGGCACATCAATTACATTAACATTATAGTGGCGAGTATTGCATGCGCACTTTCTTCACAGAATATAAAAAATAATTGTAAGCTGTAAATATAACATGAACAGTGAATGTACAAGGACATTCAAATTTTCATTAAGCAAAGCACATTGATGAAAAAAGCGAGTGTATGTACTTGTGTGCAGATGTCCGCTGTACAACAACTTTTCATTTCCGTCACAGACATCTTTCTATGCGTGAGTGAATAACACAGGCAGGTTAAGGTCATGCTGTACCTTGTTTAGTCAGAGCATCTCTCAAGGCAGGAGTGATCATCTCTCTCCGCTCCTCCTCTGACTCGCTCTTTCTCATTCCATTCTGCTTTGACAGCTTCACCCTCTGGGACTCATCTTCATCTCCCTCCATCCTCTAAAGCACAGTCACAAAGAAAAAAAAGACACAAAACCAGTCACATATTGGGGGAAAAAAAACTCATTCATAATTATACAACCAATGGCGGTGCATCAGCCGAACAAAATGAAGCTTAACCTTCTCAAAATATTATTCAAAAAGTAAGTAACAAATAAAGTGATCAAATTAACACTTAATTTACTGTTTGCATAATAAAGTGCATAACTCAGAGACATACGATTTTTTTGTCAAGTAAGGCAGCCCAGACGCAACTTATTATGATGGAGGAAAAACAGAGCCCAATTGCAGCAACTTCCATTTTTATTACTGATATATTGTGCCAATTTCAAAGGAAGTGATGATTTTAATCTCTTGAACACATGGGATGGAAACGCTGCTTTATTTGCAAATGTTTTATGCGATATTCCAATTTTCCCAAGTTAAATTTGCAACCTTGGATGGAAACAGCTACAGCTGAATTTGTCCCATATCTGATTAAGTTTGATTCTGTCATTGAATGATGTTATGGTGAAATTTGTTATTTTTCTTGTTAACTATTTTGACCAAAAACAATACACTGTGGTTTTAATTCAGAGCGAGCAGCATAGCAAAAATGGACTCGGCTGCGAAACGATCGTGGCACTGCCGCGCTGCTTCTGCATTCAGTGTGAATGCTCTAATGGGTTAACATGGTCGCCAAAAATAATACACCCTGCTTACGCATCCAGTGTGAAACGGGCCTTAAAGATGCAATATTTTGGGGAATAAAGGATGTTTTCCATTTGTCATAGAACACATAAACTTAAAATCTCCACAGAGCTTAATTTCATATTGAACTGTAATTCATGAAATTGGTTTCATAAATCAAAGGCTAGGAAACAGATGCTGCTTTGAAAATGATGGCACCAATGGGAGGATTTAAACAGAAATGACACTTACGGCCATATGGTTCTGATGAGCCACACCGATGAAGGTCTTGCACTACCATCACTGACCTTCAACACTGAAACGCTCTTATGTGAACAGACTGCATTAAACTATTGCGATTCCAGGCTGCACACATTCCAGAATATACAATCAGCTGGAAATCAAGTCTGACTTAAAGTTCCTGCTTCTTTTCCCTAAATGTTACCATTCCATATTTCATCCCAAGTACATATATTATGTCAGTATTTGCAATATTTTCCACACTTAAAAAGGTCAGACAGAGTCTGGTTTTCAGATTCAGACACTGTGAGTCAAAGGTGGAGTGCTGTACATGGCAGATGAAGGGAATAATCAGGTTAAGCTGGACTCCATAGGTCATAGTAGATGCTCTAACCCTGACAGCATGTCACAGTGCATTCAAAGGATCTCTAAGAAATGTGGTTCATAAAACCAAAGGTTGTCAAAAATTAATTACTAAAAGCCACACCAATTTATCAATGCAAGGCACAGTTTGTGCTCTTATCTATGGAAGCTTGCTTCCGTCAATGAATAAAAAATAAAGTTAAAGGTGATAGAGAGGATTTTTTCGTTGACTGAGAATCCAAAGACTGTTAGTGAGTTTTTGAAATGAGCGCATGCGTAAGAACAACCCCCCTCCTTCACAGCTCATTTCAAAGGAACGCCTCCCAAAACTTGTGCACGAGTATTGGAACACGAGTGTTTACCACCGGCATTCGCTGTGTCGTGTTTTTTGGATTCATTATGTCGGACTCACCGCAGGTAACTCATAATCTGCAGTTGTTACTCCTGTCTCCTGACAAAAACATTACATGCGGCGCCTGTGGAGTGTGGAAAGTTACTGGAGCGCGCAGCCACGCACGTCTCTCACAAGGAACGTCACGCCAGTGATTGACAAGCCAGAGGGCCAATCGTTTACGCGATTGGCTGATGTTTTTAAGGCCCTATCTCGTGCACAGATGATGTATATTAATATTATTACTTTCAGTGCACCTAATAAATAGTCTTTTATCAGTTAGTAAAGACAGTTTCAAGTAATATTGCAAAAATGTATAAAACAAAACATCCTCTTTAGCACCTTTAATGTTGACTGTCAATTCTGACTTTTTTCTCAGAATTGCGAGTTTATATCTCACAATTGCGAGTTATAAAGTCAAAATTGTGAGATATAAATTCGCAGTTGGACTTTTTAACTCGCCCTTGCAAGTTTATAGCTCACAATTCTGAGGAAAGAAGTCAGAATTGAGAGTTTATATCTCGCAATTGCGAAAAAAAAGTCAGAATTTGCGAGAAAAAAAAAAAAGTCAGAGTTGTGGGATAAAAAGTCACAATTATCTTTTTTATTTATTTAATGGTGGAAACAAGCTTCCATACTTGCCATACCCTAGATTCAATAATATATTTAAAATAAAAATTTAAAACCAGACAAACTTAGTATCAATATTTTTGCTAATTTAGCTTTAATAATAAAAAAAAAAAAAAAAAAAAAAAAAAAAAAAAAAAAAACCCTAAACAAAATGAAAAACAGGGGGAAAAAAACCTAAACAAAACAAATCTATTATTTTCAGGCGGTCCTACGCAATGTTGATTCAAACTACAACATGTTCATGTAAACAAACATGCACTCCTATCAAAAAATGAATGTCTCTTTCAACTGAAATATGTGGTTTCTATTCCTACAGGTGCTTCTTTCTCATATTAATTTTCCTACGAGTGGCAGGCCTCTGTCCTATCATAGTCTTTGCTTTAATTCATGTTCTTAGATAAAACTTTGAGGTCCCTCAACATCTTGTCTGAGACAGGTGCTAAACCAGCCGCTGTGTTTCAGTGACTGTATTTGTTTGTTTCAGAGTACACAATGTCCCTTGAGCAAAATCCAACAACAAGAGCGGGTGGAAGGCACCAGGTGGGGTTGGGTTGGCAAGCAGACATTATGCCCTTTCACAGCGAGATCTGTCGTGGAACTGCCACGCACAACGTAGAGTTGACTAGGCTGCAATCTGTCACGCAAGATTCATCTCGCAGTCTCTGTGCTTTCGTCCTCCAAGCTTCCCTACTGCAGAGCTCTCTGCACCCCTCCTCTTTCAGACAGCCAGAACTAAAGCAGCTCTCTTCAGCTGGAAACGCTCCATTTCCCACAAACCACCCATGCAAGTGACAGCGGCGATGCAGGCAGTGGCCCTGCAGAGTTCAGGCTGAGCAGCTGACACATTCAGACTGACAGCCAGCCAAAATGACGACAAGCCGCTCAGGCTGCCGCGCGCCCCACACGGGCTGATGTGGCTGCGGGACAATGCCCATCCATGAGCCGTTATCTCAATTTCCACCTTGCTAAAATACTGCCTCAGTCCACACCTGCACTAAACGTATGCATGACACTGAAATGTGTGCTTTGAGGTGGTGTATATATTAATCTGCAAAGACTATGAGGATAATGCGGACTATTAGGATAATGTCTCACACAGGAGCTTTAAAGGAACAGTGCACCTAAAAATAAAAATACTGTCATTATTTACTTATTCTCATGTTATTCCAAATCTAAATGTTTTTATGCTCTGGAACACACACCAAAAAAAAAAAAAAAATTGGGAGAATCTACATGACTTTTACAGTTGCATGGAAAAGACTTGATGACTCTTTAAAAAAAAAAAAAAAAAAAAAAAGGATCAAATTGTTTTGTTTCATAGAATAAAGAAATGTATACAGGTTTACAGTGACATGAGGGTGAATTTTCATTTTTGAGTGAACCATCCTTTAAATGGGAAAAGTAAGAAGCTCTTAGGCAGTGACTATTGATTTTGGGAGTGAAACGGAGTCTATACTCCGGTTATTACCAAATTGGAAATTGGAAAGGAGTCAAGAGTATTAGGAGGTATTAAGGATAGGGACATTCTCAATTGTAGAGAGCATTTAACTGTATAGAAATATGGACTGTGCACAATATTTCACCTAGACTTTTGGTACACTTTCCTGGGAGAGATATGACTAACTTTAAAAACATACAATGCTGTTCAAAAGTTTAAGGTCAGTAAGATTTTTTAAAGGAATTCATACTTAATTTGCATTAAATTGATCAAATATAACAGAATATAACAGATTTCTATTTCAAATAAACACTGTTCTAATGTGAAATGTTTCTTGAGCAACAAATCAGCATATTAAAATGATTTCTGAAGGATCATGTGACACTGAAGACTGGAGTAATCATGCTTAAAATTCAGCTTTGCCATCACAGGAATTACATTTTAAAATATATTACAATAGAAAACACTTATTGTAAATTGTTTAAATTGTAATAATATTACAATTATTATCACAGTTCAGCGCTTCTGTGTTTTCGTCCGAACGCTAACAATTATGCTTGTGGTATTCTACTCCGCAAGACCTTCCAAATGACATATGACACGTGATTATCTGAGCTATATTATGTTTTTGACATATTACAGTACATACATAGTACAAAAAAAAAAAAAAAGAAAAAAAAAAATTTCATAAATTATGAAAAAATGTAATTTATCAGCAAATAACTTAGCACTATTAGTTAATCAAATTGGCTAATTCATAGTAAAGTTCACACTCTAAGCGTTCATTGAAAATGACACCTTTTTTGTGTTAAGGTAGGAGTTTTGAAAAATATGATTATTAATTTTTTCGTAGCTAGCAACCGCGGTTACACTCCATTTTAGAGGTACTACTCTGCACTTGTTAGGAGCTGATCAAAATGGTTAGATGCATTAAAAAGTTTCTAAGCTTTAAAACGAAACCTATTTTGTGTTTTTCAGTTCAGTGGTTGCTTAGTAATTTGATTATGATTTATATTTTAGTGGGGGGTTGGGTGTACACTTTGGCTCTAAGGGGTTAAAAGGTGCAGTGTGCAGATTCTGCACCACTAGCAGCAGAAAATGAAAGATTTCTCAAAAAGGTTTCTGCCACTGGTAGCACAAACCTTATCAAAACCCATGCTAGTGCCAAATGTAAACTACATTGTGTCACTGCAACAAGCAACGCAGAAACTGCCACAGAGCCATACACACAAGCCTATGAATGGCTTACACGTTGTCTCTACACCTCAAACTGATATAGGACAAATTATTTTACATTAACCGTATTACCTTTATGGTCAGAAATACATAGGAATAGGAATTATTATTGAGTTCTTTTTATAAAACCACACAACTAAAGCAGTGCAGATCATAGAGGAATGCAATGTCAGGAGTCTGCATTATTAAAGCCAAGATACAATATGTCTCTGATGCCATCTGGAGCCAAAGCGGAGTAATTCTACACACGCAAGACACATATCTACACAAACTAGGCACTCTGTATTTCACAACAGTTGTCATTATTCCAGTGTCATTAATAAATAATTATTCAGCACAAAGAATATGAATTATGCATGCATCTAATGATGTCCTGCATATTATCTAATATGAAATAATATGCTGAGAAAATTTACATTAATAGTAAGAACTCTTTCAAAATGTATTCACTGCTCTTAAATGACAAAAATGATAAACTACACTACAGCAAAATCAAACAGAGTAGAGCAGATGATGCATCTGTCAGTCGCTCAAGTGTTCATGTCACCAGAGTATTTAAGTGATGGTGTGTTTCTTTTCTGAGTTAAAGGTGCAACTGTCCTGGGACAGCGTGAAAATGAAAAACTCAGAGCTAAACGAATCAGTTTAGCTAGATCAACATAAGAGCACCAATGGCATTTGCTGGTTTGTGATTTTTGATGGCGCACAAACAGTAGAAGGTAGACAACAATACTTACAGTGGGTACGGAAAGTATTCAGACCCCTTACATTTTTCACTCTTTGTTATATTGCAGCCATTTGCTAAAATCATTTAAGTTCATTTTTTTTCCTCATTAATGTACACACAGCACCCCATATTGACAGAAAAACACAGAATTGTTGACATTTTTGCAGATTTATTAAAAAAGAAAAACTGAAAAATCACATGGTCCTAAGTATTCAGACCCTTTGCTGTGACACTCATATATTTAACTCAGGTGCTGTCCATTTCTTCTGATCATCCTTGAGATGGTTCTACACCTTCATTTGAGTCCAGCTGTGTTTGATTATACTGATTGGACTTGATTAGGAAAGCCACACACCTGTCTATATAACACCTTACAGCTCACAGTGCATGTCAGAGCAAATGAGAATCATGAGGTCAAAGGAACTGCCTGAAGAGCTCAGAGACAGAATTGTGGCAAGGCACAGATCTGGCCAAGGTTACAAAAAAAAATTCTGCTGCACTTAAGGTTCCTAAGAGCACAGTGGCCTCCATAATCCTTAAATGGAAGAGGTTTGGGACGACCAGAACCCTTCCTAGAGCTGGCCGTCCGGCCAAACTGAGCTATCGGGGGAGAAGAGCCTTGGTGAGAGAGGTAAAGAAGAACCCAAAGATCACTGTGGCTGAGCTCCAGAGATGCAGTCAGGAGATGGGAGAAAGTTGTAGAAAGTCAACCATAACTGCAGCCCTCCACCAGTCGGGGCTTTATGGCAGAGTGGCCCGACGGAAGCCTCTCCTCAGTGTAAGACACATGAAAGCCCGCATGGAGTTTGCCAAGATGGTGAGAAATAAGATTCTCTGGTCTTTTGGCCTTAATTCTAAGTGGTGGAGAAAACCAGGCACTGCTCATCACCTGTCCAATACAGTCCCAACAGTGAAGCATGGTGGTGGCAGCATCATGCTGTGGGGGTGTTTTTCAGCTGCAGGGACAGGACGACTGATTGCAATCGAGGGAAAGATGAATGCGGCCAAGTACAGGGATATCCTGGACGAAAACCTTCTCCAGAGTGCTCAAGACCTCAGACAGGGCCGAAGGTTTACCTTCCAACAAGACAATGACCCTAAGCACACAGCTAAAATAACAAAGGAGTGGCTTCACAACAACTCCGTGACTGTTCTTGAATGGCCCAGCCAGAGCCCTGACTTAAAACCAATTGAGCATCTCTGGAGAGACCTAAAAATGGCTGTCCACCAACGTTTACCATCCAACCTGACAGAACTGGAGAGGATCTGCAAGGAGGAATGGCAGAGGATCCCCAAATCCAGGTGTGAAAAACTTGTTGCATCTTTCCCAAAAAGACTCATGGCTGTATTAGATCAAAAGGGTGCTTCTACTAAATACTGAGCAAAGGGTCTGAATACTTAGGACCATGTGATATTTCAGTTTTTCTTTTTTAATAAATCTGCAAAAATGTCAACAATTCTGTGTTTTTCTGTCAATATGGGGTGCTGTGTGTACATTAATGAGGAAAAAAAATGAGCTTAAATGATTTTAGCAAATGGCTGGAATATAACAAAGAGTGAGAAATTTAAGGGGGTCTGAATACTTTCCGTACCCACTGTAAGTAAATTAACTAGAAAAAAAGTCTTTATGTTAAAATACCTTCTCCTATCGCAGCTAAATGTGCAGAAACCAGTGTGGCACACTGTGGCATCAAAAATTGCTGTTTGTTTGAGCATCCCGACCAACCTGACAAAGCAACAGTGACTCAACCAATGGAGTGAGTTTGGAGTGGGACTATCTGATTGGCTAACTAATGGCAGATGGGACGAGCACTCAGAAAATCTGTCTGGATATTCTTGGAAATCTGTTTGGTGACATTAATGACATAGAAAGGACCTCTAAATCATGGGTGCACATTCATAGGACATACAATTCATAATGCATCTAACTTCTAACATAACAAATAATCAAATTAAGTGTATATAAAAATTGCTGAGAAAAGTCCCTAAATTAAAATATTTAGATAAGCCAGTTACAGTTCTTTATTCACATGAATTAAATTGATCTAGGATCTTCGGCTGTTGCATCAGAACCATAAGCTCAGTGTTTTTAAGGGTGTTTTCACATTCACATACAAATGAACCAAACCCAGTTCAATTAAAGTGAACCAGTAAGGGAACTAACTGCAACTGACCTCAGTGTTTTTGTTCACAATGTAATTGGACTTAAAAGGGGACTCACAAAAGGACCCAAGCAAAGGAAAAGTGTAAGGAAAAGTATGGTTCATCTGTGGGTCCTTATAGGGGGTCTGAGATCATGGTGGGTATTTGCATTTCATTTTATATCAGCCTGAGACTGCTTGGAGTGCTCAAACAAACTTGTGAAAACACCCAGGGATACTGCAAAATACTTCAACTTTGTAAAATGTGTCTCAAAATCCCAGCATTCCCCTGTAGTATTGATGATTCTGAACACAAATGCTTTCATATTTGATAACTAATTGTACTTCATTAAAGAGTTAGTTCACCCAAAAATTAAATTTCTGTCATTAATTACTCACACTCATGTCGTCCCAAACCCGTAAGACCTTCGTTCATCTTCGAAACACTAATTAAAATATTTTGATGAAATCCGAGGGTATCTAAAGCACACATTGGCAGCAATGTCATTGCACATTTTGAGGTCCAGAAAGGTATTAAAGACATCGTTAAAATAGTCAACATGACTACAGTGGTTCAACCTTAATGTTATGAAGGGACGAGAATACTTTGTGCGCAAAAACAAGACAAAAATTTGAACTGTTGACATACACAGTTGACGTAGTGAACGCAGTGCAGGCTTCCGTGTTTACATCCGAACGCCGGGTCGGTATTGGCCGAGGCTGTTCACGTGCACAGCACGGCGCATGCGTGTGATGCTGACACAGGAGCCAGCCAATAATGATACGGCGTTTGGACGTAGAACCTGGAAGCGCTGGATTGCATTCACTACATCAACTGTGTATGACAACAGTAATTAATGACAGAAATTTCATTTTTGGGTGAACTAACCCTTTAATGCATTAAAAACTGACAGCCTAAGTAAATAAACCAATAATGCTATTAAATTCATCAGGTTTTTTCATAACCTTATTTGCCCTCTCCTGTAATTGTCCGCCAGCGTATAAAAATTCATAGCTTCTGGGATTTCATTTTATCTATGTATCGGGAACATCACAATCAACTGATTGCCTGAGCAGCAAACCTCATTTCCAAACACATCTTCTGAAGCTGCATCCAATCCTGAAGGCATCCATAAAGGGATCTTACTGGATTAAAGGGGGTTGGAATCCTCTCGGCTCTAGCGCTCACAGCCTCTCTGTTGCGAATAGGATGTGAGAGAGCGCGTATGCGCATGTACGGAAAGATTTGTCTACGCTTCTGTCTCATGAATCACTCCTGCGCACAGGCCTGTAGAGTGGGCGTCAGTGATCACAGTTCACGGTTACGCAAGTCCTCTCAGCGCCTGCTGGAGCTGCTGTCTGCTGTAGCAAACCATCTGCCACTCAGTCTCCTTCAATGGAGCCACTGCCGGTGACTCTCCAGTACTATCCTTTTAAAGGAAGAGTTCACCTAACTCTGTCATTATTTACTCACCCTCACGTCAGCCCAAAACCGCTCGCTGACATTTCTTTTTTCTTTCCAACACAAGTAGAAATTTGAAGCATCTTTAAGCAGCTCTTGCCACACAACGACAGCTCAGAGATTACGTCATGCTCCAAAATAGTACCTTCAAAGTGGTTGATACTAATTATAGGCTATATTTCAAGTCCTCTGAAGTCAAACAATAACTTTGCGTGAGGAAAAGATATTTTACGAAATTATGAAATTTAAAGGGATGGTTCATTTAAAGGTGCCCTAGAACCAGTTTTAACAAGATGTAATATAAGTCTAAGGTGTCCCCTGAACATGTCTGTGAAGTTTCAGCTCAAAATACCCCATAGATTTTTTTTTATTAATTATAATTATATATGCACTGATTCAGGCTGCGCGGCCCCTTTAAATCTCGTGCTCCCCTGCCCCCGAGCTCTCGGCTGCCTTAACCAGCATAAACAAAGTTCACACAGCTAACATAACCCCCAAAATGGATCTTTACAAAGTGTTCATCATGCATACATCGATTCCTGTGAGTATACTATTTATTTGGATGTTTACATTTGATTCTGAATGAGTTTGAGGCTGTGCTCCGTGGCTAATGGGCTAAAGCTAACATTACACACTGTTGGAGAGATTTATAAAGAATGAAGCTGTGTTTATGAATTATACAGACTGCAAGTGTTTAAAAATGAAAATAGCGACGGCTCTTGTCTCCGTGAATACAGTAATAAACGATGGTAACTTTAACCACATTTAACAGTATATTAGCAACATGCTAATGAAACATTTTACAAAGACAATTTACAAATATCACTAAAAATATCATGATATCATGGATCATGTCAGTTATTATTTATCCATCTGCCATTTTTCACTGTTGTCTTTGCTTGCTTACCTAGTCTGATCATTCAGCTGTGCACAGATCCAGACGTTCTGCCCTTGTGTAATGCCTTGAACATGGGCTGGCATATGCAAATATTGCATTTTTCGGAGGTCTTTTAAACAAATGAGATTTACACAAGGAGGAAACAATGGTGTTTGAGACTCACTGTATGTCATTTCCATGTAATGAACTCTTGTTATTGATCTATGCCAAGGTAAATTCAATTTTTCATTCGATGGCACCTTCAACGGTTAATTTAACCTTTAATATTAATGTAATACCAACTGACTCCCTGTATTGTTTTCAGCATTAATTGAGATTATTTTCCTTGAGAAAAATTGCCATGTACTGTTACCTGATATAGATCCAAATTAATCAAATTCGAATCTAAATCTAATTGCAAGCTTGTGAATCGAAATCAAATCATGAAATGTGTGTCAATGCCCAGCCCTAATGGTGAATATAAATTGTTGTATATAAAAAAAAAAAAGATCTATGGACAATCTCTTCAAAGGATTCAAAGGATTCTACCTTGTGTTCCATGGAAAACAAAATAACCACATATGGACTTGAGGTCTGAGGGTGAGTAAATTATGACAACCTTTTCTTTCTTTTTTGGGTGAACTATTCCTTTAAAGCCCTACTAAACAGCCTACGATAGAGCACAAACTGCGAGTAGACAAAGTGGACAGAAGCTGGTTTTGTTTTTACCTTGGCTTTCTTCATACGATTCATCACATTCCCAAGGTCCTCCATGTCAATGACAGAGCCATGAGACTTCTCTTCCTCAGTGGAGGACTCTGCATCACTGCTGGACTCCATCAGCTCCTCCTGAAAAACAAACAAGAAAATTAAAACTATATATATTGCATATATTGTTTGTTTTTTAGTTAAGTGTTGTTTTTGTACCAAAAAAAAAAAAAGCCCCTCTGTGCATACACTGAAATGAAATGCCGCAGGCACCCCCGAAGTGAACCACATCATATTAAAAGTCAACATGTAATAGCAATAATGTTGGGCGGGATTTTATCCATCAGGAATTGGTTGGATCATAAGTGGGATGTAATATTATTGGTTAAAACTTCCTAAGGTCATCACTACAATAAGGTGTACTAGTAGGTGTGTTCCAGGTGGTGGTTTACGGTCAATAGAGCCCTCTATGATATTCTGGTCTCCCACCTTCTATGGATTTACGGCAAATATAACAAGTCACTTTTATTGCCACTTTTAGAAATGTGGTTCTGCTCCAGATAAATGTAGCTAATAAAATAATAAAGATGCTAAGTTAAAAAATTCTGGATGTCAACATATATTTTTCTATTCTTGTATGACTCCTAACTATGTCTAAAATAAAATATTAACAAATATTATGTGTGAATTGATAGCTATGAATTTTATTAGTTAGAACTTCTGATGATTGCATAAAGCTGAATTAAAGGTGCCCTAGAACCAGTTTTTACAAGATGTAATATATGTCTAAGGTGTCCCCTGAATGTGTCTGTGAAGATTCAGCTCAAAATACCCCATAGATTTTTAATTAATTAATTTTTTTTAACTGCCTATTTTGGGGCATCATTAACTATGCACTGATTCAGCGCGCGGCCCCTTTAAATCGCGCACTCCCTACCCCATTGCATTTACAAAGTTCACACAGCTAATATAACCCTCAAATGGATCTTTACAAGATGTTCATCATGCATACTGCATGCATGCGTCAGATCATGTGAGTATAGTATTTATTTGGATGTTTACATTTGATTCTGAATGAGTTTGAGGCTATGCTTCGTGGCTAAAGCTAACATTACACACTGTTGGAGAGATTTATAAAGAATGAAGTTGTGTTTATGAATTATACAGACTGCAAGTGTTTAATAATGAAAATAGCGACGGCTCTCGTCTCTGTGAATACAGTAAGAAGCGATGGTAACTTTAACCACATTTAACAGTACATTAGTACAAAACATCATGTAATCATGGATCATGTCAGTTATTATCGCTCCATCTGCCATTTTTCGCTATTGTTTTTGCTTGCTTACCTAGTCTGACGATTCAGCTGTGCACAGACCCAGACGTTAATACTGGCTACCCTTGTCTAATGCCTTGAACATGGGCTGGCATATGCAAATATTGGGGTCGTACATATTAATGATCCCGACTGTTACGTAACAGTCTGTGTTATGTTGAGATTCGCCTGTTTTTCGGAGGTCTTTTAAACAAATGAGATTTACACAAGAAGGAGGAAGCAATGGAGTTTGAAACTCAATGTATGTCATTTCCATGTACTGAACTCAAAAATTCAAATTTTGATTCTAGGGCACCTTTCAATAACTTTGAATAATAAAGTGCATTTTAATAGACTTGTAGACAAACAGGGATGCACTCTATTTGTTTTCAAGTTACGCAGTAGAGGTCAGTTACATCATTGTTTGGCTCTTTAGTCGGTGGAAACACAGGCGAGCGTTCAAGTAACAGCCTTTTGGCCATGAAAACCTGAACAATTTCAGTGGGAAAAGGGAAAATGGGAATTAAACGTGCTCAACTTCATGAGAACAATGCTTCCTAAGAGTAAAATATATGAGAGTGACATCTAAGAGAATAAAATCTCCTCAGAAGTCTGTAATGTCACCCCTGCTGTTCAGATCCCATTTACATGAGTGCACCACAGACTGCAGGGGAACAATCTGCTCTCTGGGTGTGCAGCGTGAGAGCAGTTTCCATGACTACATGTGTTACTCTGTGAAGACATCAGAGAGGAGGGCTGGCTTGCCTCAGAGTTGTTCTTCTCAGTGAGCGAGTGGCTGTCCTCTGCCTCCTCCTTATGTTTCTTCTTGTTCTTGCAGCTGCCGTTCTTGCACTTGCCAGAGCAGGCTTTCTTCTCCCCTTTGGCCAGGGCCTGCAGCCGGCTCAGGAACTTCATTTTCCAGGCCTGAAAGTCGGCCTGCACGCTGCCGTGTCGGCTCTTCACCACGTTGCAGTCGCCTTCTCCTCTGGTCATGATCCGCGCGGCACTCAGCATCCACAACCACTTATCTATGTTCTTACTGACCTGAAAACAGAAAATATATGAAGTGTAAGAAACATGCAACACAATCCAATCAAAAACAGATGATTAAATGCAGGTGTCTCACGGTGTTGTAATGGCCGACATAAACGGAGTTCCCCAACCCAAAGACGGCATATCTCATTCCCTTCAGATATGTTTTCCCATATCGGAAGTCAGTGGACGCTTCCTCAAGCCATTTACAGAACCATTCGGCGCTCTCAGTCGGCTGTCCGTCAGTGTATGTGGCCACCAGGAACACACAGATCATCTTGCTTGTACACTAGAGAAGAATGATATGAGAGCATGAAGAAATTTTTGAGATTGACAAGTGTGATTACTGTAGTGATGGGTCGTTCATGAACAGTTCATTCATTTTTCTTCATAAATCTTTCATAAATCATTTAATTCATAAATCTTTAATATGAACAACGAGTTGTCTCAGAGAGTGATTTGTTCATATTGTGTTGACTGTGCATGTGCAACATCCCATAGGTTCTGTGCAGGAAACAGAAATTATTTGTTCACCCCCGAGTCTTCGGGTCCAAGTCGTTCGTTCATCATGTGACAGACCCATAGGCTAAGGCTATGCAGTCTGAACCGGAAACAGAAATTATTAGTTCACCTCCCGAATCTTCGGGTCTGAGTCGTTCATTCTTTTATCACGTGACGTGACAGCCGTATTGGATACAAAAATGTGTTGATTCCCAACCTTCTATATACACAAGCAAGTGCGTAGTTAGGTTTTTTTTTTTTTTTTTTTTTTTACTTTTACAGTTACGTGATGCACTTATGGTCTCAAATTTCTTACAATTTATAAATTTATGAATTCCTGTCATGATGGTTCTTTTCCATAATATTGAATGTGATAATAAAGAGTTGGCTGTCATATGATAAATGAACGACTCTGACCCAAATAAGATGGATTTAGCTCAACTATGCTCTGATTCAGAGTGTGAGAATGGACTAATTAAAATTAAATCCAAAAAAATCTTTTTAAAAGTAGTTATTTCCTTTATCTGGCAGTACTGAGGTCATTTAAGGAAACTCACATTAAATTATGATCATTTGCTCTTTAAACTCTTGTGGTTTAATTATTTAAATTCTGGTGAGATAAAACGCTGATCTTTTTACATTCTGCTCAGGGAGAAGTATTGTGATTAAAAACCAGCCTTAATATCAATATTTCCTTTAAACGTGACCGTAGTAAGTGGTAAAAGATATGATGCTACCAGTAATTCATATTATATTCTTAAAGTGATATTCTTGTTATCATGAAAGCATGGCAAATCCTGAAGTTTAAATAATCCATTTCTACTTCCTCGAAGTTGAAAATGATCCACCTCTCTGAAATGCAGTATGCGATCAGTCCAACACAATTTGAGCAGTGAAATAACAATGAAGACATGCTATGCTCACCTCCTCAGACAGTCTGTCATCTGGGTCATACTCTTTCATATCTAGAACTTCACACTGGATCCCCTGAGTGCTGACGTCTTCAGCAAGCTCTTTTGCAAATCCCTAAGCAGAATTAAGAATGGTAAATCACACTTTTGCATGCAATTCTTTTAAATAGGCCATATCATGAAAAACAAAATTATGAATTTATGATAGATAGATAGATAGATAGATAGATAGATAGATAGATAGATAGATAGATAGATAGATAGATAGATAGATAGATAGATAGATAGATAGATAGATAGATAGATAGATAGATAGATAGATAGATAGATAGATAGATAGATAGATAGATAGATAGATAGATAGATAGATAGATAGATAGATAGATAGATAGATAGATAGATAGATAGATAGATAGATAGATAGATAGATAGATAGATAGATAGATAGATAGATAGATAGATAGATAGATAGATAGATAGATAGATAGATAGATAGATAGATAGATAGATAGATAGATAGATAGATAGATAGATAGATAGATAGATAGATAGATAGATAGATAGATAGATAGATAGATAGATAGATAGATAGATAGATAGATAGATAGATAGATAGATAGATAGATAGATAGATAGATAGATAGATAGATAGATAGATAGATAGATAGATAGATAGATAGATAGATAGATAGATAGATAGATAGATAGATAGATAGATAGATAGATAGATAGATAGATAGATAGATAGATAGATAGATAGATAGATAGATAGATAGATAGATAGATAGATAGATAGATAGATAGATAGATAGATAGATAGATAGATAGATAGATAGATAGATAGATAGATAGATAGATAGATAGATAGATAGATAGATAGATAGATAGATAGATAGATAGATAGATAGATAGATAGATAGATAGATAGATAGATAGATAGATAGATAGATAGATAGATAGATAGATAGATAGATAGATAGATAGATAGATAGATAGATAGATAGATAGATAGATAGATAGATAGATAGATAGATAGATAGATAGATAGATAGATAGATAGATAGATAGATAGATAGATAGATAGATAGATAGATAGATAGATAGATAGATAGATAGATAGATAGATAGATAGATAGATAGATAGATAGATAGATAGATAGATAGATAGATAGATAGATAGATAGATAGATAGATAGATAGATAGATAGATAGATAGATAGATAGATAGATAGATAGATAGATAGATAGATAGATAGATAGATAGATAGATAGATAGATAGATAGATAGATAGATAGATAGATAGATAGATAGATAGATAGATAGATAGATAGATAGATAGATAGATAGATAGATAGATAGATAGATAGATAGATAGATAGATAGATAGATAGATAGATAGATAGATAGATAGATAGATAGATAGATAGATAGATAGATAGATAGATAGATAGATAGATAGATATTCAAACCAAAATTTATTTAGATACTTTGAACATTTCATTCATTAATACAGTTTATTCACTATAGTTTAGAAAATGTTAATAAAATATGACAAGTCCTCAGAGTTAAACTGTGTCAGAAAAAAATTAATTATGTCAGATAACACTTAAGCAAAACATGGTCAGGTCAAAGTGTCTGAATAATTTTTGGTTCCAAATTTTTATCAATTTTTATCAATTTTACTAGTAGTCCACTGTATGAAGACTTTTGGGTATAATCTGTCACAGTTTACTTTATTTTGCTATCCTCACTTACATAAATTAACTATAATGTCCTGCACCCACTAGTAAAATATCTCAAAAATATAAAAAAATATCTGAATAATTTTTGGTTTGGCTGTATTTTATATATATATATATATATATATATATATTATACACACACAGGGAGTGCAGAATTATTAGGCAAGTTGATTTTCTGATCATATTTTTTTCCCAAGCACATTTTACCAATTCCAATCCACATCAATCTTAATAACTACTATTAATATTGTTTTTAATCATTTATAAGTGATATATAATTGTTCATGAAGGCTGGAAATGAAAAATGCCTTATATTCAGGTGTGCAGAATTATTAGGCAAGTTTTCTTTTACAGGCAAAATGAGCCAAAAAAGAGATTTAACTCGGACTGAAAAGTCAAAAATTATTAAATACTCATGAGAAGGACGCAATACTAATGCAATACTAGAAATTGCAAAGTTAAAGCATGACCAAGGGACAGCAAAATGCTCATTGGGTCAGCGGGGTCAGACAAAAACAGGTGGAAAAGAAAAGACACGTTAACTGCAAAATAATTAAGAATTATGTGTGAAATCCATCAGGAACCCTTTAGTCTCCAGCGCCACCATTTTCCAGAACTGCAACCTACCTGGAGTCTCCAGAAGTGCAAGGTCTCAGGATCTCAGAGACTTAGGTTAGCTAAAGAATCCTAAAAAATGACCCGCACTTGATAAGAATCACAAGCTGAAGTGTTATAAAATACATGAAGACTGGGTTTTTATAGGCCTTATAAACCGACAGCTTGAGAGTGATTCCTGAAGGACCAGCACCACATCCTCTTGTACCACTGTTTGAAGAATTTATCTTCCAGAATCTGGCAGTAAGTTTTGGAAGATCATTTTTAGTCCATCTCTGCAAGACAGACATTTCAGGATAAGAGATGGACTAAAAGTGAACTCAAACACCTTACTGCCAGATTCTGGATAAATTCTTCAAACAGTGGTACAAGAGGATGTGGTGCTGGTCCATCAGGAGTCACTCTCAAGCTGTCTGTCTATAAGCCCTATTAAAACCCAGTCTTCATGTATTTTATAACACTTCAGCTTGTGATTCTTATCAAGTGCAGGTCATTTTTTAGGATTTTTTAGCTAACCTAAGTCTCTGAGATCCTAACACCTTGCACTTCTGGAGACTCCAGGTAGGTTGCAGCTCTGGAAAATGGTGGCGCTGGAGACTAAAGGGTTCCTGATGGTTTCACACTTAATTCTTCACCTTAATTCTTAATTATTTTGCAGTTAACATGTGTCTTTTCTTTTCCACCTGTTTTTGTCTGACCCCGCTGACCCAATGAGCATTTTGCTGTCCCTTGGTCATGCTTTAACTTTGCAATTTCTAGTATTGCATTAGTATTGCGTCCTTCTCATGAGTATTTAATAATTTTTGACTTTTCAGTCTGAGTTAAATCTCTTTTTTGGCTCATTTTGCCTGTAAAAGAAAACTTGCCTAATAATTCTGCACACCTGAATATAAGGCATTTTTCATTTCCAGCCTTCATGAACAATTATATATCACTTATAAATGATTAAAAACAATATTAATAGTAGTTATTAAGATTGATGTGGATTGGAATTGGTAAAATGTGCTTGGGAAAAAAAATATGATCAGAAAATCAACTTGCCTAATAATTCTGCACTCCCTGTATATATAAAACACATGTGTACATACATACACAGTGCATAAATGAGTACACCCGCTCTGAACAAATACAAAATATATTTTCTTAATGATCACTAATACAGTTCATAGAAAGATGGCAAAATGTATTAAACATACATAAAAAAAACACATTAAAAAATATATGTCATTAATATCCATAAATAAGTAAATTAGCCAATTTTGTTTAAATTAAGGATTGCAGAAATGAGTACACCATAGATTTAATTCAACAAATGTATAATATTCTAGCACTTCGTATGCCCTCCATAATTTTAAGTATACTGCTCTGACCCTTCTTGGCACTGAGTGTACAAGTTTATGACAAATTGTCACATCTGTCCTGTTTAACTCCTGGATGATGAGCACCTTAAATGCCCTGATTTTTAATGGGGAGTGTTGCTCAACTCGTCTCTACAGAATCCCCCACAGGTGCTCAAGAGTGTTAAGATTGAGTGCAATACACAGGTTTTTCACCTTGGGAGAATGCATATCCTCATTGTCATGTTGAAAAAATGCCTAACAATGCAGGGAATGAGGAAAGGGTAACATCTTCTGTTTCAAGTTTGTGTATTAAATTACACAGTGGTGTGGGAATTCATGACAGCATTGATAAAGCACACCTTCCTCACACCTTCAGCACTCATACATCCCTATATAAGAGCTTTACTACCACTGAACTTTACTGTGGGAACCAGGCACTTCTCACTGTACTCCTCCTCTAGCAACACCATAACATTGTGGATGCTGTTAGATCCAAAATGATTGATTTGTTCTCATGAGACCAGAGTATTGGTTCCCAGAATCTATAGCTTAAAATGAAGCCCTGATTATTTCAGGGGCCTTGTCACAGATCTATTGACTTTTAATTTCTGTGTTACTTTTGCTATATTTTCACACTTAAAACAATGATTTGGTAATCCTCTTGTTCCACTGTCCTCTTTTGTGCTCAGAAATAAGTCTCCTGCCAGTTCTCTCAAGTCTGAGAATGATTCAGTGAGCTATATAACACTTTTAATTGTCAAGAAATTACTTCTCTTTAATAATTTTGGTTCAACATACTTACCTGTTGATCAAAAATTGCTTTAAACTTACCAAGAAATTTTTTTGTTTTATTTTAATTTTGATTCATTTTTGTTTTAATTAATAACTTTTAGGAGGGTGTACTCATTTTTGCAAATCAACATTTTATCACTTTGATAAGAAAATCTTATTTTCCTGAATAATTTTGACATGCTTCTTTTGTAATTGATCAAACAGACTTGCGAATCTTCAACATTGTGATTAATCACATCCAAAATAAGTTTATTTACATCATATACGTAGGTGTGTACTGTATGTTTATGTATGTATAAATACATACTCATGCATTTATCTATTTAAATATATTATATTTGTATATAAAATATTTATATATAATATAAATTATATAAATATACATGTATACATGTAAGTATTTCTTATAAAATGTGTGTTTATATATAAATAATAATTATACACAGTACACACACTTATATTATGTAATCAAACTTTTATTTTGAATGCGATTAATCGTTTTAAATAAATATATGTGTGTATATGCATGTGTGAGTACAAACCTTTGCGGTTCCTGTCTGTGATCCGTAGAAGACTTTGACCCCAGAAACATGAATGACTTTTTCTTTTTCAGGTGAAAGTTCTTGCTTTTCCACAGATTTATACAGCCACGGACTTACAGGGTTGACCACATTTTTCTATAAAAGAAAAAGACAATCTATTATATTGTGCGCTCATTAAACTACGAGACAAATCCTAACAAAGTCATTAAGTAGCAGAGAAGCTTTAAGCTTAAACACACTTAATTACCTTTTTGAAAAGCATGTTGACAGTAAACCAGACTCCTATAAGAACAGCAGCAGTAGTGTACACATATAACCTGTTCTGCCACACAGACAGCAGGTAACTCTCAGTGTAATCCCAAACATCACTCAAAACACCTGTGAATGCAAGCAAATACAGTTGATGCAAACTAATAGCACTTGACCTGTCGGGAAAAATGTCACACAATAAGCAGGATTAGTTACTGATGAGAGAGACAACCGATATGAACAATGGCTGCGTCTCAAAACCTAGTAAGCTGCCTACCTAAACAGCATTGTTTACCATTATATCCGCGTTAAAAACAAACACCGCTACTGGTAAAGAAGGTAGGGAGCTCACTAGGTTTTGAAACACAGCCTAGCCGTGCAAAAATGAGTGCATGTGCACGCTACTTAGAGCATGACTACACTGTTATATATGATTAGCAGATTAACTTATCTCACATTATATGAGTTATTAGCCATGCGTTTCAAAATAAACCCACCTGACATCTCAGAGCCGATTGTAGAATACACTAAACCCGAAAACACCGCTAAAAACAACATTTCTGAGGTCTATTAAATAAGACAGTACTGTTTATAAATCTATAACATAAGCCAGACAAATATCTAACTTCGTATTTCGCATATAAATAACTGGCTCACTTTACGGCTGCATGTCGAAGGACGCCGCCATATTGTTGTGGCAGGAATGCTGGGAAAATGAGGTCATCTCAGGTCATTTAAGTCCACAAGCGAACGTTCACTGGTTTAAGTATTATTAATAATAATACGTATATAATTTATTTAAATCACGTAAGAAACAATACATTACTACTACTACTGCTATACAGTTGTTGTAATTATTATCATCCACGTGAGTCTTCATTTGTTAAATCAATCATAATATGCATATAATTTATTTATATCATATAAAATCAATAAAGCACTATTATTGTTGTTGTTATTAAAATAGGTATTAATAATTCACTCATTTCACATCATTCTTCCACTTATTCCACATAAATACTAACAACTTTATTGCAGATTGTTCAACATCCCATTTTGTACTCCTTTATTCAAAACAAAACACAGCATGTTTTCTGAACGATAATAATAATAATAAAAAAATGTAAAGACTTTTTGATTTTCTTACACACAGATTTTTGTGTCCATTATTAACTTAAATCTGCTTATTTTTCAAAAATAACTATGGGAGAGTCTGTTGTCTTCATTGACATTTTCTTCATTGACATCTTAAAAATCATGCACTCTTGGTCTTTTGCTGGGTTTTGCGCTTGTGACGAACAACTGCAAGTGTGGTGAAAAAATTTCCCGCAAACAGAACCAGAAAGCAGAAGCCACACATGGACACCTACAGTAAAAAAGAGGTGAAGATATACAGTAATTGCAACTTCAAAATCACACTTTTTACAGATTTATTCTTAAGTTTGTATCACTTTAGTGTTATGATGTTGTGGAAAGATCTACAAAAACAACACTGACCTGCCATTCTTTACATTCAGAGACCTGAGCCATTCTGAACAGGGAAATACTGTTCCAAAGCTGCCAGAACTGTGACACCGACAACATTCAGGGGTCACCAAGATATACATTAAAAACGATTATACTGTTCATTTCATATGCTGTTCCATTTTCAAAGCTTTGTTCTTTAAAATCGGAATATATTTATATTATGAAAGGACAAATACTTACATGACCCAGGAAGAGAAAGGGAAGAAGAAATGTCAGTCCCCGCCACATCCATGACTGAAATCCCTCTGTTTAAACAAAAAGAGTGTTTAAAGCTTTAATAAAGCTTTTCACTTTCTTCAAAATATACTGTAAACTCAGAAATCCTTACCAACAGTCAAATCCAAGTTGTGTCTTTCCCCTAGTGCTTTTAGCCTGTAGAGACACCCACTTTGATAGTAGTACTGAAGATACTGCACAAAGCCTAAAGAAGAAAGTGATATGTTTGCCTTCATTATCTCTCAATATTGCAGTGTTGGCAACAGATGTTTTTCAGGGTGGTGTTAGCATGTAGAGTTTGTAACTTACTTTGATACAAACAATAGGCCAAAAATTGGTTCCTGAAAGACTGGTATGTTTCACCATCTGGCCTACATATGCAAAAGAAATGTCGTTTAAGGGCAAGTCAGCTGTACCAGCAATTCACTTATTCGTTGTTTTAGTGCTGATGCATTTAATATCAACATAACATTGTGCCTATTTACTTTTTTCACATTCCTGAATTTCTTGTGAGTGATTTACAGTCTCATGTTATTACAAAGAAAACAAGTGTAGTGTTATTTCAGTATTATTTAAATAATATTATAGTATTTATTAATATTTATATAATTAGCTTTTCAGGGTTTTTTTGTTGTTATATGCTTTTGTAATTTTTATTAGTTTTTTTTAATAACTTAATTATTCATTTCAGTTAGTTGCTATGGCAAAAAAAGTTTTTTACTTAAAAAAAGTATTATTTTCTGCAACACTTTATTTAAAGCCTTTATATATGATGCATTATAAAAGTATTTTTAATGCATTAATTATGGCTTTTAATGCACCTTTTAATAAAGGGGTGTGCAATCCTGTTCCTACAGGGCCACTGTCCTGCAGAGTTTAGCTCCAACCCTAATTAAACACACCTGAACCAGCTAATCAAGGTCTTACTAGGCATATAGAAACTTCCAGGCAGGTGTGTTGAGACAAGAGCTAAAGTCTGCAGGACAGTGGCCCTCCAGGACTGAGTTTGAACACCCCTGATTTAATGCCTTGTATGGTCTCATGAGTTGTAACCTCACTTATAATACATTATAATACTTATGTTACACCTTTAGAATATATAATGCATTAAAACACGACAAACAACCAATACCAGAGGTAACAAGGAATCTGAAAATATTATAATGCATTTTAAGTTTAGTTACAATTATTTATGAAAAGATATTAGTGCTGTCAAATCAATTAATCATGATTAATTGCATCTAACAAAAAAAATGTAAATATAAGTGTGTATACATACACACATACATATATATATATATATATATATATATATATATATATATATATATATATATATATATATATATATATATATATATATATATATATATATATATATATATATATACTTTTATGTTAGATGCAATTAATCACAATTAATCAGTTTTACAGCACTAGATATAATGCATTATAACATACTGAATAACTTTAATGCATTATACATAAAGGCTTCAAGTAAAGTGTTGCCTTATTTTCATCTTTTCCTGAGCAGCAATATTTTATTTTATTTTTATTGAAATTACTGAAAATTATTTTAATAGTATTAGTTTAGGACTCAGTTATCAATAACATCTTTGTAATTGCGGCAAGCAGGGCGAGGCTGAGAGCCGTGGGAACAGAACAAGGCCTTGAGTCTCACAGAGGAGCTCCAGAAGTATAAAAGGAGGTGGGAACCGGCGACGTTCAACGAAAAACTTATATAAAATTAATAATAATAATTATATAAAAAAATGAAAGTAAAGCGGCAGCCCCTCATGGACGACTGCCACATAAAAGCATAATAAAACACAACATAAATAGTCCAAGTGTAACTGTCGTAGGCCAGAAAGAGCTGTGCGTGTAAACTTCACTCCCCTGACCTCAAAAGGCGCTCTAGCGACTGACACTAGAGACTAACTCCTTGTTAAGGCAGGAACACATCAAGCCGACGCCGATGAACTAGTGGCGACGAAAGCAGACTGCGGGGTTGACTCACGTCGGCAGCGTCTGGGTCCAAA
This sequence comes from Megalobrama amblycephala, assembly GCF_018812025.1. Taxonomy (NCBI): domain Eukaryota; kingdom Metazoa; phylum Chordata; class Actinopteri; order Cypriniformes; family Xenocyprididae; genus Megalobrama; species Megalobrama amblycephala. Next base: position 30,559,369 of record NC_063059.1, on the reverse strand, counting down.
ATTGGCCTGACACACCAAACCGACGCTCGACAGTCGATGGCCAAGAAGCAAGTCCATTCTGCGCCTGCGTAAGACGAAATGCCTGTCCGTACCAGCAGGTGGCAGTAGCTGAACAGCCAATCAGAATGATCAGATGGACCAACGGACCAACGAGCTCCGATGCCGATTCAACATGTCGAATCGGCCAAAAAAAAGCCGACGAGGACCAACTTCAGCCGATGGTGCGGAACACACTGAAAAAACTTAGTTGGCCGACGAACAAAAACTGCCCGACGGCCGACCGTCGGCTTGGTGTGTTCCTGCCTTTAGAGCACCCGACTTCAAGTCCCACTTAGAGAGGGCGGTTTGAACAGGAGGAGTTACACAGGCCTGGTTCACTGTTGTCACTCATCCTTTTATTCTCCCGGAGCTCCTGTTCTGTTCCCACGGCTCTCAGCCTCGCCTTGCTTGCCACAATTACAAAGATGTTACTGTTAACTAAAACCTAAAGCAATACTATTAAAATAATTTTCAGTAATTGCAATAAAGCTGAAATAAAATACAATATTGCTGCTCAGGAAAAGTAACTCCACCTTCATTCCCAAGGCTCTCGGCCCCACCTTGCTTGCCATAGTAATCTTTAATTATGATGTAACAACTAGCTCTTCCTCTCATTATCTCTCCTTTTTTACTGGTGTCACTTTGGCCATGCAGGCTAATATGGAAATGCCTGCTTTGATCCAATTGGTTCACAATTTACAATCCTGTTTCACTCAAAAGTACATCAAATTACAGGAATAAGATGTGAATGGAAATTTATGATAACTTGAAAGACAAACTTAAGTAGGTACAGTAACTGCTCTGAAATTAATAGTCTGAAATGGCTCACCAAGTTAGCATGACCCCAGACAGAAAGGTAGAAATGTAGTGGTGGAAAACCCACCAACCTTTAATCCTAAAAAAAAAAAATCAAAGCACAGTTGTACAGAGATGGTACAAGCCAGAAAGACTAGATCCTGGAGACAGCTTATTAAATCCATTATTGATCAAACTTTTCTCGTGTGACAGTAGCAATGTCACATCTTCAGGTGTGAAAAGCCTCTTACATACAGTAGTTTCATCTGACAGTTTCTGACCTGGATCCATTGCTGATGAGGACACTTTCACGGATTGTCAGGGTGCAATAGTACCAAACCAACAGGAAGTTAAGAAGGGCATCCAAAACTCTACAGACACACAAAAAAGCAGGCATGAAACTTGATGTGAGGGAAGGCTTGTCAGACAGGCCCGAGTGAATTCAGTCTTACCTGTAGCTGATGAAGAAGCGACATATGAAGGTCAGCAGGAACAGAATCAGGGTCACATACAGCTTGAACCTTTCATACTCATCTTTGTATTCAGCTCTACATTAAAAAGCGTACAGGAATAAGATGCAGCGTAAAATATAAGATAAAAGAAGCTAAACTGAGAATTTTCATTATTCAAAATAACTATAAAAAAGTTATATTTTAACATGTATATTTATTAACACAAAAATGATTTGCCAATGGTGTAAGATAGCTTGATTCGAGATAAAACAAGCCTCAATATCTTATGAAAAACAAATGTATCTTGTTTGAGATATATTCATTTTTTATAGTGTGCATAAATTTACAAACGAAGTTACAAATCTATTGTTTCTGATATATATTTTAAATGTATTTCAGTAGATTTTTTAGGTGCTTACTTTGCCTCTTTGCTTGGAAGGTTGACATTCACACTCCCAAGGACAAGACTGAGATAAAGCCTTGAAAAGATAAGCAAAAATAACACACAGCTTCTTAATACAAAGCTAACCTTCCGAAACAGTCTCGTGTAATAATCTTCCATTACCCATTTTTCTTTGGCAGAAATGCTTCCATTTGAAAGATTAGGTTTGGCATAGTTCGAATGTGACCTTTGACCTCCTTAACCTCATTCTTCTCCTCTTCAGTCAATCCTTTTCCAAGTCTATAATCCGGAGCAGAAAATACATATTAAAATGCTACAATCATAGTCAGCATAACAGATCATAAAGAAAAGATTTTATTTACTTAGTCAAAGACTTTAAATTCTCCTTTAAATTCTTTTTCTGTCTCGCTATGGAGGCAGCAAAGCTTTTTTGAAGTTTGGAGACTTCCTCTAACTTCTGCAGGTAAAGCCGGTGGGTCTCCTGGACACAGAAATTATTTATTTCAACAGAAATGTTCAGATGTTTTAAATGGTCTTTGGTTCTGAATATTTTAGGAAAGATAAAATCCTACCTGAAGCTGCTGTAATTCTTTCTCCTGAACCTTCCATTCCTGAAGGGCTGTTGCGAGTGATGTCGACATGTAGAACTTTATCAGTTACAACTACTCAGTTAAACTAAACAAATTTGCTTTTCTTGGATAACTAAATTCAGTAAAACAAACTGTGATGGAAACACAGTAATGTCTTAAATGCAGATTTCTAAAGAGAGATTCAGTTTAGAAGCATTTCAATTGACAATCTTCGTCGTATCTCTTATTTCTTAGCGATTGCAATATAGGCTTGAACTTTGTAGTGAACTTTGAAAGACCAACTTGACTGACCTTTGACACATTTGGTTGCCTGCACTTTATAGGAAGGGCTAAATATTTAGGGTTACAACACTGTGAATTCTGACATATTAAAATAATGAGAAATTCAATTTATTACAGAAACTTCATTGCACATCTAAAAACATTATTGCACTTGAGAAATGAGGGTTTAGTTATTCATGCTCTGAAGTCTCATGCCTTAGTTGCATAATCCAATAATCCCTCATAAATTCTATTGATGTAAAAGAACACTTGTAGAGTATAAGAGAACAGCTGAAACAATGAGAACTTGAACTTTAATCGAGAGATAACACCTTTCACACCTTTATTTTGTTTCAACATCTTCAGCTATTGCCTGGACATTATAAGTACTTTTAATGACACTTTGGTGTCCAATTTATTTGTTTTGTTTTTAAAGTATTATAGACATTAATCCCATGTTTTGTTTTCTGTTTGTGCTAGATAAACGATGTGTGTATAGCTATAAATTCGTTTTTAATGTTTTCTTTAGGCTGCATTTATTTAATCTTGATGTTTTTTTATATTTGTTTTTAGAAAACATCACGCAAAATAGTTTTTTATAACCAACAGACATTAATAATTAAAATTAAAGATTTTATTTGACCTCTCGATCAACATTGAATCTTAATCACCTTCTTTCACTGAACGTTTTAATTAATAAAACTGTTTATTTGTTTATTTGTTTTCAACTGAATGCATCTGATCCGAAAGACTTTTTTTTTTTATCCAATGCCACAAGAACAAGAGGTATTACATATTCACATTACCATATTAACATTAGCTGCCAGGGGAAAAAATGGAGAAAAAAGAAAAAAAAAAAAAAAGAGAAGGAAATATTACATAAATTTCAGTGCTTTCAGAGCATTACATGTTTTCAGTGCTTTTTTGTTATTTGTTTGTCCCAAAAGATTTACATATAATTTAAAGTCATTTATAAAATGTGAAAAACTTGGTTTACATTGAGCCCACTTCTTCTTATGTATATGGTATCTTCCTCATAAAATAAACAAACGTATAATATGTAGTTCTTTACACTTCAAGTTTTCATTCTCTATATAAAAAGTACATCAAATACACAAATTTCTATCATACAATCAAGTTTTCTATTCATATAGAATTCTAAATCTTTCCAAAATAATCTTAAAACACAGATGTAAAATAGTTTCTTTTTCTTGTCCACAAAATGAGGAAATATTGAGCTTAAATCTTTCCAAAACATGGATCCGAAAGACTTGATTTAGTATCCTCCTGCGTTCACTCGCGTCATCAGATGCTCGTAGTGCGCATGCGCGTTCTTGCGACTGTAGTATTATTGACCCAAGCATTATTTAAACTGCGCAGGGGGATGGCCTGTCAAGAAACATTGGACTGCAAAACCATGGGTGGGTTTACAAAGCAAGGCATGACGGTGCAGCTAAAGCAGGATCTAATCTGACTGATACTATATGTTCTGCCTCAGAGCTGCTTTCGGCTTTCTTCTGATCGCTGATAGTGGCAGCGGCGGCTGGCCAGAGGTGCTGGATGAAACCGACCGGTGTGTGTGTTGACTCCCGAAGATACTGTCGCGTTTTACGTCACTTTTCAATGAATTTGTAGTCATATAAGTTGCTTTACAGGACTCACTTGCTTAAGGTAAAAATGAGCGTCGCGGTTTATGTTTTATCCACGGTCACCGGATATGTGCTAACCTCGGCATTACTGCTGAAGTGTCCGTCACTGCTGCACCGGCGAAAGAGAGAAGCCTTCCGGAGCAGACACATCTCACACCGCGGCGGTGAGTGGACAAACACTGCTTTTATATGTATATATCAAATATACAGCTTTCATTGTTTATCCAGTCAAGTCAAAACCCAGTGATCTGAAAATGCTGACTATGTAGGAAGCGTACTAGGTTTTGAGACACAGTCAATGAATGAACCTTAGGGTTACATTCATAAGATTGCTGACTATAAAAGTCATGCATTTCAAACATTTTTGTTTTTTATATAATGAAAAGCCTATTATTAAGACACATTTTTTCACAAATTAGAATTCAAAAACAAAACCAATTCGTTGAGGAAAAAAAATTGACAATAATAATAAAAAAGGAGCATCCAGCTCAGAAAGTAGAAACTTTAATTTCAACATATTAGCTCACATGATGGATATACAAAGTATTCATTTGTGAAATCCAAACATAATGTTTGTGACTTGGGGTCCAATTAATTTACAAATGGCTCTCATTTTTTGTGAAAAAAGAGTGGAGTTACATTTGTGAGGTATTCTAGTGATATTAGTTCCATTAAAGGGTTAGTTTACCCAAAAATGAAAGTAATGTGATTTATTACTCATGTTGTTCCACACCCGTAAGACCTTTGTTAATCTTTGGAACACAAATTAAGATATTTTGATGAAATCTGATGGCTCAGTGAGGCCTGCATTCACAGCAATGACATTTCCTCTCTCAAGATCCATAAAGGTACTAAAAACATATTTAAAACAGTTCATGCGAGTTCAGTGGTTCTACCTTAATATTATAAAGCGACGAGAATACTTTTTGTGCGCCAAAAAAACAAAATAATGCCTTTTCAACAGTATAGTGATGGGCCAATTTCAAAACACTGCTTCAGAGCTTTACGAATCGAATCAGTGATTCGGTTCTCCTATCAAACGGCTAAACTGCTGAAATCATGTGACTTTGGTGCTCCGAGTCACTGATTCGATTCATGAAGCAGTGTTTCGAAATCAGCCCATCACTATATTGTTGAAAAGTCGTTATTTTGGGGGGGTTTTTGGCGCACCAAAAATATTCTCGTCACTTTATAATATTAAGGTAGAACTACTGAACTCGCATGAACTGTTTTTTAAATATGTTTTTAGTGTTAAATATGTTTTAGTTGTTTTCAGTTCATTAATGGATCTTGAGAGAGGAAATGTCATTGCTGTGAATGCAGGCCTCACTGAACCATCGGATTTAATCAAAATATCTTAATTTGTGTTCCGAAGATGAATGAAGGCCTTACGGGTGTAGAGCGACATCAGGGTGAGTAATTAATTACATTATTTTCATTTTTGGGTGAACTAACCCTTTAACACTTTTAGCCATGTTTTCACAGAGGGGGTTTATCGATGATCCACTGCAAAAGAATGTTTTTCCCTGCTGCGAAAGCCACAGTAGTTAAATTATCGCTAGGTATGCCCAGTAGATGAACATGATTTCACAAAGTACAACATCTTCAATCAACCAATCAGATTTGGTTGAACAGCATTCCAATCAACCAATCAGATTTAAATGACAAGTTTACAGTTTATGTCAAGTTCAGGCGTACAACCAGGGTTAGGTGTATTTACATCAATGTTATTCACCTATCATTTCCCTCTGATTTTAGGGTTAAGTTATGGTATAGGGTTAGGTTAGGGGTAGGAATAGGGTTAGGACTACATTTCCAGACAGGAATGTTGTAAAATATGTTGATCCAGGAACAAGTGTCAAGGGGTCCAGTTCCAGGTTAATACCTCTTTTGCATTTCACAAAGTATGTTATTCCAATAATTGTGCATTTAAGACAAAAGGGGGAAAAGGAATTGTTAAAAGCATGTTAATGATTAGGGGATATATGTAATCCTCAGCTGAATTGCTTTCGTACGATTACAGACTCATATTGTTTTAACTCCCCTTCCCATAATTTCAGAATCCTTTATGCATCTGTGCCAGTTCAATCACATACAAATTTTTTAAAAATAATCAATGTTTTCCCGGATGTTTAAAAAAAGTAATTTCTCAACTGGAGATGTTTCAAGATTATCCTTTAATGTTGTGCTTCTTTGAATAAGATGCTTAATTTGCAAAAAACCCCGAAAGATTCTGACTTAAGAAGTTTATATTTTTCCATAATTTGTTGAAATGACATTGGGTTACCATTAATAAACAAGACTTGGAGCCTTATAAGACAAATTTCATAATACTTTACCTTCATGTTGGGCCAGTGTTGGTTCAGAGGGTTCATCATTGACTTGATACTGGTCTTTATTGATTAGGCCCTGGAGTGTGGACTTTGAATGCTGGAATTCTGTAGAAACTACATATAGTCTCAATATAAACATCACCCAAAGTCATTATTTTACTACCAGAAGCAATGTTGCGAGTAAACACGAAGCACTGCTTCTACAAAATACATTATGTCCTGATACTTATTGTTTTTCTTCATCTTCAGGGGCTGGAGAAAACTTGGAGAACACAATGGCAGCCTTCAAGCAGTGAGTTTATCAATGGGCTGCTGTTAATTGCCTGGATTTGAATTGATAAGTGTAACTGTACTAAAATCTAGCATGCTAGGTTAACTTCATATACTTGATCTTGTAGAATCTGGAGTGTTTTTTCCTCTTTTCTGAATAGGTTTCATCTTTCCTCTAAGTGGCCTCATCAGTTGATGACTAAATTGTACAAAAATATTCTACAGTGATCTGGATGTTAATTTATGGACAAATGCTTCTTTAACTCATCTGTTACATGTTTTCTACTTCCTCAGTGCTGTAAAACTGGGCACTGACATGTTGGAGCTGGACTGTCATTTGACCAAAGATGAGCAGGTGGTGGTATTGCACGATTCAAACCTGAAGAGGTCGACTGGCATTAACGCATACATCTCTGATGTTGCTTACGCTGTGAGTGGAGAAACTTCAAACATCCTGAATTCACACTCGCAGTCCAAATGTTTCAAGTCTTGACTAATTTGTTGCAGACGTTAAATGTCAATATATAAATATGTGCGGTGATGTAAAAGTGTTTATGTGTGTTTGTCTTCTTAGGAACTTCCACCTTACCTCTGTAAGCTTGGGGTGACTTTCAAACGAGGTGAGTGTTCAGTCCAGGTAATGTTCAACAAATTTGATTTAAAGGAACACTCCACTTTTTTGAAAATAAGCTCATTTTCCATCTCCCCTAGAGTTGAACAGGTGAATTTTACAGTTTTCGAATCCATTCAGCCGATCTCCGGGTCTGGTGGTACCACTTTTAGCATAGCTTAGCATAGTTCATTGAATCTGATTAGACCGTTAGCATCGCGCTCAAAAATGACCAAAGAGTTTCAATATTTTTCCTATTTAAAACTTGACTCTTGTGTAGTTACATCATGTACTAAGACCGACGGAAAATGAAAAGTTGCGATTTTCTAGACCGATACGGCTAGGAACTATACTCTCATTCTGGCGTAATAATCAAGGAACTTTGCTGCCGTACCATGATATTACGCACCGCCAGTTCCTTGATTATCACGCCAGAATGAGAGTATAGTTCCTACCCATATCGGCCTAGAAGATCACAACTTTTCATTTTCCGTCGGTCTTAGTACATGATGTAACTACACAAGAGTCAAGTTTTAAATAGGAAAAATATTGAAACTCTTTGGTCATTTTTGAGCGAAATGCTAACGGTCTAATCAGATTCAATGAACTATGCTAAGCTATGCTAAAAGTGGTACCGCCAGACCCAGAGATCGGCTGAATGGATTTGAAAACTGTAAAACTCAACTGTTTAACTCTAGGGGAGTTGGGAAATGCGCCTATTTTCAAAAAAGTGGAGTGTTCCTTTAATGTATAATCAAGCAGATTCCCAATGTGCCTGAAGTGTTATTAAAAGCCTGTAGTGGGAAAGAAAATCTGAAACATAATACATTGAAACAAGCTACTATATGATTGGTTCAAATATGTTTTAATATACATTTAATGGTAACTAAGACATGTATGTCCAACTATTACATTACTCCTGATGTATTTCAGAGTGCTTCTGTGAAGGAGGAGATGACAAACGCATCCCTCTGCTGAGAGACGTGTTTGAAGCTTTCCCAAACACCCCTGTAAACATCGACATCAAGGCTAACAATGACACCCTCATCAAGAAGGTGTGTGGACTCTGCTGTCCTGCTCATATTTCATTTCCTTGAATCCTCTGTCTGTGCAGCTGTTTGTCACCACTAAAATTAATCAGGTTGGTGAGACAAGTGTGTAGAAGCAAAATAGTTTTACCTTTTTTCCGTCAGGTGTCCGAGCTGGTCATCCAATACAACAGGGAGGATTTGACCGTCTGGGGAAACTCCAGCAATGAAATCGTTAAGAAATGTTATAAAGAGGTGAAACATTGGCTTATAGTAAACAGCATTGTTTTACTCTGTCAGTAAATTGTTCAGCGTATGCAAAATGTCAATGTCTAAAGTTTACCTGTTTATTTTGTAGAATCCACAAATCCCAGTTTTGTTCAGTTTGCCCAGAGTGCTACTGTTAGTGGGCCTTTTCTACACAGGCCTCCTGCCCTTCGTCCCGCTCAAGGAACAATTCCTGGAGATTCCAATGCCTTCAATTGTTTCCAAGTGAGGAACATATACATTTCAGTCATGCGTACATACATGCTCCAATCATTCTTTTTCTTCCAGGATTAAAAAAAAAAAAGATTTGGCCTCAGTAGGTTCAGCTCTTAGAATGCTCATAGAACTAGTGCTTTGATAGACATTTTCTCTAAAGATTTTGTTGGAAATTTGAAAAAGTTATAAATATTTTGTCTCTTGTAGACTCAAAGCTCCTGAGCGTCAGACATGGAGTCAGCGTTTTATAACATGGTTGGCAGACACGTGAGTTTATGTACACTCTGGCCTTAATGAACCTTTTACCTAAATATTTACTTAACATGGTTTATGTGTTTCTTATAAGTAGTTAAATAACTGGGGGTAGTCCAGAAAGCAGGCTATGTGACTTGCCTGGGTAAGTTTAATCAGAGTAAGCGGATAATCTCAACTTTTGGTTTCAAAACCTTAGGTAACTTTCAGGGTATGTAAATAGCCATTGCAACTTATTGTCTGAACATAACCTGCTCTGGAGGTTAGTTTACTTCAGAGGTATTTAGCTCATGCGTGCCCTATTGATGAGGCTCCAGTGGGCGTGACAGATTTTGCACAATATAATGTAAAGCACTATATTATAACAAAGAAATGTTTATTTTACTCTATTTTATTTATTTATTTATTTTTTTCTTATCTTACACATCGTGGATCTGCATTTAAAAAGTTTTTTTTTGCAACAGGATGTTTTCTATATAATGTATTTGTAATAAAAATACATATGTGATACATCTCACCATACAAGAAATGGCTAAACAAAAAATAAAAGTATACAGCCATATTATCTTTGCAAGCGCAGACACTGTTTTAAAGGTGCCCTAGATTCAAAAATTGAATTTATCTTGGCATAGTTAAATAACAAGAGTTCAGTACATGGAAAAGACATACAGTGAGTCTCAAACTCCATTGTTTCCTTCTTATATAAATCTCATTTGTTTAAACGACCTCCGAAGAACAGGCGAATCTCAACATAACACCGACTGTTACGTAACAGTCGGGGTGTACGCCCCCAATATTTGCATAATGCCAGCCCATGTTCCCAACATTATGAAAGGGATTACACAAGGGCAGCCAGTTAACGTCTGGAGCTGCACACAGCTGAATCATCAGACTAGGTAAGCAAGAACAACAGCGAAAAATGGCAGATGGAGCAATAATAACTGACATGATCCATGATATCATGATATTTTTACTGATATTTGTAAATTGTCTTTCTAAATGTTTTGTTAGCATGTTGTTAATGTACTGTTAAATGAGGTTAAAGTTACCATCGTTTCTTACTGTATTCACGGAGACAAGAGCCGTCGCTATTTTCATTTTTTAAACACTTGCAGTCTGTATAATGCATAAACACAACTTCATTCTTTATAAATCTCTCCGACAGTGTAGCATTAGCCGTTAGCCACGGAGGACAGCCTCAAATTCACTCAGAATAAAACTTTAACATCCAAATAAATACTTTACTCGCATAATTCGAAGCATGCATACAGCATGCATGACAAACATCTTCTAAAGATTAAAAGATAAGAAAAAAAAATGCACAATTGCCCCATATGTGGCAGTATGCACTAAGAATGTAAATTGCCATTAAAAAAAAAAAAAAGAAGAAGAAAGAAGTAGTATGGCTTGCTTCTTCTTGGGCTGCGTTCCATTCCAAATCTTTATGCCCTTCACTCTCTAACTTCTCTCCATCTCATGGACTCTAATGTGCGTCATTGCTTACGTTGCACGAGTGCCCACTACTGGCGGAAGTCATTCATAAGGTTTAAATGAAACACACTAAGCCCTTGATCACTTGGAATTCACTGGAGATGATTTATTATTTAAGCCCCTTTTGTAATCATGAATTTGTTTTATGCACCATTCTATATGCTCATAAGTTGTTGGAGAAAATATATAAAATCTTATAGGTATATGAGCTGTTGGAGAAAAATAAAATTACACAAATGAAACAAAATATCAATAGTATAAACTTTGACTTTGAGCATAATGTAGCTACAAGTATTAGCCTATGCGATTTAAATCTCACCATAATTAATATATTATACACTTTTATTCGATTAATTCTCAAAATAATTAATATATCATACACTTCAGTCAAGCGCGATATGCTGTGACGTCACAATCAAGTTGAATTGTGGGATATAGAGCTGCTTGAAGTGTACATCAGAATAGACTTGCTCCCTCGGTCAAAATCTAGGGGACGAGGGTCTGTCCATATAAACTTCCCTTGTCTGAACGCACTTCAAAATGGCGGCAGGGATTCCCCCGAAGGGAAGTGCTTAGGGAAGTTTGTGAGTGCGTGTCTAAAATTGGAGTGGAAAGCAACCTTAGTGTCCCTTTCCATGGTGACTCCAGGGCTGTGTTTGAAATCGCCCCCTATACACTCATATACTATTCCCTACATTACTCCACTAATATAGTCCACTTGAAGGAGTGAATGAAAACAAGTGAATTTGGACACTGAGTGCGCCGGAAGGGCTGCCACTTTTGCATAGTTTGTGCTTGCTGTTTAATAATTATTTGAGACTCTGCAAACTGGCAGCTCCAGTAGTAATGAAAAGATTTATCTTGAACTCTGTCATGAAAACTATCTATAAACCTTAATTAAACAATTTAATAATCAATTAAAAAGGAATTTATACCTGTATGATATTACGCTGGACCATCGGTTTGGAAAATGGATGGATGATTCAGCGGCGGGCGCCACCTTCTGGTCAGACGCGCGACTCTCACAGTGCATTATGGGTATTCTCTAGCCATTGAGCATGCATCAGTTGTACACTCATTATTGTGGTGCATTATGGTATTAAATGAGTGCACTCTATAATGTTCACTATGGTTTCGGACACCACTGAAAATGGCTGTCCCCTCAAATAGTGCCCTATTTTGGACACAGCCCTGGATTCGGCGCTGGGTTGAGATTGTCTTTGAGTTTCATACTGGGGGTTGACTGAACTTACCTCAGACCTCGGTTTTGGAACCTGCATACCTCGAGTACGCAAGGTTTGGGTTAAAGGCATAGACTGTAAAAAAAGATGGACGACGCGACGCCGCTTCCTTCCATTGTATTGAACTGAAGCCAAAATGGGCCGATGAATGGGCGCTGACACGTTACGCAATACGTCAAAAAAAAAAGTTTGGAGCCTGGGCATGCGCAGAAGGAATCGCCAGTGGAGCCCGGAGGCGGAGTCGCGGTATCAAACTTCCGCCCAGACGACTGCGTCATCATTCATGTATCTTAAATAGACTATAAAAATTATACACAATTTAAAATTCTACCTATAAAATAATAGGCTATTCTGTTTCTAGAGCAATAATATTTTTGAAACAGAAAATTCAGTAGATAAAATCAATATAATATGCCACTAGAAACAACTCTAAATCGTCAGAAACGGTCCTGCCATTTTAAATCAAGTTCAACTAACGTTAGGAGATCGATTGCTGTAAGCTATCATTAGTTTTGTCCTGCTAATTATTATTTTATACCCATATACTTAAGTAACTGCCAGATAACGATCACCTGCTTTTTCCCCCGTCATGGCTAACGTTAGGCGTGTTATCTTAACTAATAACATTTATTAATTAGCTTATAACACCCATATTTATTGTTACAGAAAAAGGTTCAGTGATCCGTCAGATCCTGTAGGTCGGTTAATACAGTTTACTGCTGAACAACTCATTTTGTTGGTGTTAAATAACAAAGAATCGAAAATTAATAGTTAGATAATACATCTTCAATCTCCCCTCGAAGCTCCGACAGTCCTCAGACAAGCTGTCAATCAACTTCGAATCATGACGACACGCCCCGTTTTTATAGCATCAAATTGCTAGCTAAAATCTAAATTATCACAAAAACGAACAATTGAATATATATCAGCGTGATAACAACTACCTTAAATGACCAAAACCATCTTTCAGAAAGTTTTATTTGAAGCAGAATTTATTTTTAAGTTTTCACTGAAGTCTCATTCGACTGCATTGAGAGGGCGGGGTTTATGACCTGTACTGCATCCAGCCTCCAGGGGGCGATCAAAGAGCCCGCAGCTTCACTTTTCAGGACGTATGAGACACACCCGGTTAAAGGCGCTCTAAGCGATTCTGAGCGGAGTAACTTCCTGTTGACGTTCGAAGTGTTGTCAAACAAAACAGAGGCTAGCTAGACCCTCCCTCCTACTCCTCCTGGCCCTCCCGTCCGTGCTTCCTGAAACAGTCATGAACGCGCATTTAAAATGTAAGTAGCTTGCGTATTGACGCTGCTTGTCGGTTATTGGCTGGAGCATGTTTATTATGTTAAGTGGTCCAGGCTGCACCAGTCAGTTTTCGGAGCTTGTGGCAACTACAGAGACCGCGTTTTTTTACAGTGTGTTCAGGGGACAGGCAGCTAGCGCATAGTGAGGAGATGTTTGCGGTATGTGACAAAAAAAAAAATTGGGCCTAAAAACGCGTCAAATCGCTTAGAGCGCCTTTAATCAACCGAGAAGTTAACCTTGCTTTCTGGAATACCCCCTGCTTCAGTGTTTTTGCCCATGCTGGCCTCAGTCATATTACATAATGTAATGCTCAAGCTCCGCCCATCTTATTCTCACACTTATTTTAATGATAATATGGATGTATTTTCAGGCTCCTCATGAGAAAAGCTCTATTCGATCATCTGACGGGCAGAGGAATACAAGTGAGTACTAATCTTCAAATTTAGGTCATACACCACATGTGCTTTATGGGTAAGAATTGTTTTGAGTGCTGTGATGTGCAAGAGCAGATGGCAGGAGCTTTGAATGGAATTTCGCTCTTGTCTGGAACGTCATCATGAGACTTTTCCACTGGTCTTTGCTTTTTCCTTTCCAACCACAGGTGTATATCTGGGTGTTGAACGACGAGGAGGACTTTAAACGTGCCTTTGACCTTGGGGCTACAGGGATTATGACAGACTATCCCACCAAGCTAAAGGAGTTCATGGAGAAAAACAACTACGTTGCCACCCTTAAATAAGACTTCAGGCCAAAGTAAACAATCAATATGCTTTTCTGCTGATATTTGGCCTCTGAATGGGCCTTTTAATTACCCAACATTCTTTGATGTTTATGTCAAATGAGTTTAGAAGTGGCAGCTATCAGTTCTGCATTCATCTGCGATCAGCAGTTCAGCATCAGAGCCGTTTTAAAGCAAACTGGATGTCATGGAATCATTCTGTAGCTTTAACTTCATAGCAATACACATTGTCCATAAAAAGCTAAGAGACTATGCTGAATTATCAATCTTATTAGGGTGATGTCATGATCGTCATGACATTTCTGTGAAATTTACTCTACTGGCACTTTCATTGTATTATTGACTGACATTTGATTGTTTCATCACAGTGTGAGGATGTAAATCCCACAGGTACTTCCTGTTGAATCACTTTCTGCAATAACACTGAACTCACTAAAGAGTTAATTATCTAAATGACAGTACCGAAGCTACTGAAGTTTTTCCAAGGCACTGAAAATAAACACTATTTTAAGAGTGTATTGTGGGATTGTTGAGAGACCAATAACCAGAGGGCATTTTAATGTTTACCGAAGTACTATGTGGTTTGATTGATGTGTATATATTTTGTTTTTATAAACTTGTTTCTTTTGACAATAAGAGATTGTCAATTTCAAGATATGTTGTGGCTTAAAATATGCCTCAGTATTGCTTGAAGTGTTAAGTGTTTTGTTTAATTAATATATGACCAGTCAGACGCTTTGACACCAATTCAATCTTCATTATTACTATTTCAGCATGTTTACAATATTAATCAAAACTAAGTCAAAACTCATATTTAAGCTGCTACATAGTCAGTTTCTGCTTCAGACTCATTTATATGTAATACAATATATATATAAGTAAATTTAGGAGAAAAATCATACATAGAGGAACTCTATAATTGTCTTTAAAATCAATTTCCAGTATTCAAGCAACAGCCTTTATGCCAAAAGGTTTTGTGATCACAAGAAACAAAGTCAGTCAAGTGTGTCCAAGCTTTTGACTGGTTGTGTATGTTTTACACTGATGAAAGAGGTTGTGTTGGAGTGTAACTGGGTCACAGACATGTGTTGTGTGTGGTCATGTGACTTGAATCTGCTTTTGCTGGGACAGGAAAAGATTTTTACTTTAAAATGTTGGTGGTTTTAGTTTTGTGCAATGAAAGGGAAACATTTTGTCTCACACTTTTAATGAAATACAGGATGCATTCAAAATTGACATGACAGTAACTCACTCCTGAAAGAAGATAATCTGATGATTTATGAAGAATTTGTGGAGTTCAAATATTCCCCAGCCCTTTGTGAAGTGTGTATATATATATATGAATATAGTAGTTCTTAGACTTGTGTTTAATGTTCTGGTTCAGATTTTCTCCAAGCCGTTTTCATTTGTTGTGTATGAACTCAATGTTCTTGTAAATTTTAAGTGATAGCACAAAGATTAACTCAGAGATTAGTTATAGAGCCTATTTGGTTTCAGCAGCACAGTTCTGTTTTGGATTTGTGAATATATTGCCATTATATATATTTTATAAATGAATTTAAACATATTACATCTTGCCTTGGTGTTAATTTGTGCTTTAAAAAAAATTAAAGACCCCAATACAACTCTTGTAACGCCATACATTTTGGGGGTGTTTATTAAAGGGTTAGCTCACACAAAAATGAAAATAATGTCATTTATTACTCACCCTCATGTCGTTCCACACCTGTAAGACCTTTGTTTATCTTCGGAACACAAATTAAGATATTTTTGATTAAATTCGATGGCTCCGTGAGGCCTCCATAGCCAGCAAGTTAATTTCCTGTTTCAATGCTCAGAAAGGTACTAAAAACATATTTATCTTATATATCTGTTCATGTGACTACAGGGGTTCAATATTAATATTATAAAGAGACAAGAATACTTTTTGTGCACCAGAAAAAAACAAAATAAATTATTCAACAATATCTATATCTATATCGATGACCAATTTCAAAACACTGATTCGAAGCTTTACAAATCTTTTGTTTCGAATCAGTGGTTCGGAGCGCCAAAGTCACGTAAACAAGGCTTCGTTAGGTCATAAGTGTTTAGAAATTTCAATATTTCATGGGACTTTGACAGTTTGATACACGCTCCGAACCACTGATTCGACACAAAAGATTCGTAAAGCTTTGAAGCTTCATGAAGCAGTGTTTTGAAATCGCCCATCACTAGATATTGTTGAATAAAGTTATTTTGTTTTTTGGGCGCACAAAAGGTATTCTCGCCACTTTATAATATTAAGATTGAACCACTGTAGTCACATGAACTGTTTTAAATATGTTTTCAGTGCATTGAAAAAGGAAATTAACTTGCTGGCAATCTGAGCCATTGGATTTTATCAAAAATATCTTAATTTGTGTTTCGAAGGTGAACGAAGGTAATACGGGTGTGGAACGACATGAAATCAGTGGTTCGGAGCGCCAAAGTCATGTAAACAAGGCTTCGTTAGGTCATAAGTGTTTAGAAATTTCAATATTTCATGGGACTTTTGACAGTTTGATACACGCTCCGAACCACTAATTCGACACAAAAGATTCGTAAAGCTTCGAAGCTTCATTAAGCAGTGTTTTGAAATCGCCCATCACTAGATATTGTTGAATAAAGTTGTTATTTTGTTTTTTTGGGGCACAAAAGGTATTCTCGCCACTTTATAATATTAAGATTGAACCACTGTAGTCACATGAACTGTTTTAAATATGTTTTCAGTGCATTGAAAAAGGAAATTAACTTGCTGGCAATCTGAGCCATTGGATTTTATCAAAAATATCTTAATTTGTGTTTCGAAGATGAACGAAGGTAATACGGGTGTGGAACGACATGAAATCAGTGGTTCGGAGCGCCAAAGTCACGTAAACAAGGCTTCATTAGGTCATAAGTGTTTAGAAATTTCAATATTTCATGGGACTTTGACAGTTTGATACACGCTCCGAACCACTGATTCGACACAAAAGATTCGTAAAGCTTCGAAGCTTCATGAAGCAGTGTTTTGAAATCGCCCATCACTAGATATTGTTGAATAAAGTTTAGTTTTTTTGGCACACAAAAGGTATTCTCGCCGCTTTATAATATTAAGATTGAACCACTGTAGTCACATGAACTGTTTTAAAAATGTTTTCAGTGCATTGAAAAAGGAAATTAACTTGCTGGCAATCTGAGCCATCGGATTTAATCAAAAATATCTTATTTTGTGTTTCGAAGATGAACGAAGGTAATACGGGTGTGGAACGACATGAAATCAGTGGTTCGGAGCGCCAAAGTCATGTAAACAAGGCTTCGTTAGGTCATAAGTGTTTAGAAATTTCAATATTTCATGGGACTTTGACAGTTTGATACACGCTCCGAACCACTGATTCGACACAAAAGATTCGTAAAGCTTCGAAGCTTCATTAAGCAGTGTTTTGAAATCGCCCATCACTAGATATTGTTGAATAAAGTTATTTTGTTTTTTTGGCGCACAAAAGGTATTCTCGCCACTTTATAATATTAAGATTGAACCACTGTAGTCACATGAACTGTTTTAAATATGTTTTCAGTGCATTGAAAAAGGAAATTAACTTGCTGGCAATCTGAGCCATTGGATTTTATCAAAAATATCTTAATTTGTGTTTCGAAGATGAACGAAGGTAATACGGGTGTGGAACGACATGAAATCAGTGGTTCGGAGCGCCAAAGTCACGTAAACAAGGCTTCATTAGGTCATAAGTGTTTAGAAATTTCAATATTTCATGGGACTTTGACAGTTTGATACACGCTCCGAACCACTGATTCGACACAAAAGATTCGTAAAGCTTCGAAGCTTCATGAAGCAGTGTTTTGAAATCGCCCATCACTAGATATTGTTGAATAAAGTTATTTAGTTTTTTTGGCACACAAAAGGTATTCTCGCTGCTTTATAATATTAAGATTGAACCACTGTAGTCACATGAACTGTTTTAAATATGTTTTCAGTGCATTGAAAAAGGAAATTAACTTGCTGGCAATCTGAGCCATCGGATTTAATCAAAAATATCTTATTTTGTGTTTCGAAGATGAACGAAGGTAATACGGGTGTGGAACGACATGAAATCAGTGGTTCGGAGCGCCAAAGTCATGTAAACAAGGCTTCGTTAGGTCATAAGTGTTTAGAAATTTCAATATTTCATGGGACTTTGACAGTTTGATACACGCTCCGAACCACTGATTCGACACAAAAGATTCGTAAAGCTTCGAAGCTTCATGAAGCAGTGTTTTGAAATCGCCCATCACTAGATATTGTTGAATAAAGTTATTTTGTTTTTTGGGCGCACAAAAGGTATTCTCGCTGCTTTATAATATTAAGATTGAACCACTGTAGTCACATGAACTGTTTTAAAAATGTTTTCAGTGCATTAAAAAAGGAAATTAACTTGCTGGCAATCTGAGCCATCGGATTTAATCAAAAATATCTTATTTTGTGTTTCGAAGATGAACGAAGGTAATACGGGTGTGGAACGACATGAAATCAGTGGTTCGGAGCGCCAAAGTCATGTAAACAAGGCTTCGTTAGGTCATAAGTGTTTAGAAATTTCAATATTTCATGGGACTTTGACAGTTTGATACACGCTTCGAACCACTAATTCGACACAAAAGATTCGTAAAGCTTCGAAGCTTCATGAAGCAGTGTTTTGAAATCGTCCATCACTAGATATTGTTGAATAAAGTTATTTTGTTTTTTGGGCGCACAAAAGGTATTCTCGCCGCTTTATAATATTAAGATTGAACCACTGTAGTCACATGAACTGTTTTAAATATGTTTTCAGTGCATTGAAAAAAGGAAATTAACTTGCTGGCAATCTGAGCCATCGGATTTAATCAAAAATATCTTATTTTGTGTTTCGAAGATGAACGACGACGGGTGTGGAACGACATGAGGGAAAGTAATTAATGACAGAATTTTCATATTTGGGTGAACTAACCCTTTAAATTGGGAACTAGAAGAGGGCGTTTTGACCAGAAGAGGGCGCTCTATGATAACTAAACCTTGCTATAGTCTAGTCTAACCAATGCACAAGGTTTGAAATATAAGCACTGCATGTAAATATTTCACTTTACACGTACTACGAAATAACAAAATACAAATAACGAGGCCTATGTAACATCAAAACGCCTACGATAGTAAATTTAACTACTCGTCTTAAATTATACACGCTTTCCCTAATGAGATTAGTTTACTTCAAGATGTT
The DNA here is from genome assembly GCF_018812025.1 of Megalobrama amblycephala. NCBI lineage: Eukaryota > Metazoa > Chordata > Actinopteri > Cypriniformes > Xenocyprididae > Megalobrama > Megalobrama amblycephala. Next base: position 30,540,185 of record NC_063059.1, on the reverse strand, counting down.
GTTTACAAAGTTTTGAATGAATACAGTGAAGTATCTTGTACCTTTAACTTCCAAGTAAACCATGCAGCCTGCTGGTGACTGATCGAACAAATCAACGTTAAGTTCTGCCTAAACTCTCGGAGCTGCAGGTAGATACCAGCCCAAGTTATGACTGGTTGTTTTTTCATGTTCGGACCAATCGGCGTAGTGTTGCTATGCCTCTGCGTCTCAATGATTGGTGCAAAGAGTTGTCATTTGCCCTGTAGGTGATGTACAGTGTGATCGTGCCCATACAAAACTTAGTTTACATGCACCACGTCCACACTGACCTCGAGCGAAGCGGGAGAAGGGATTTGTCGTGACAGGAATACGCACGCAAAGTTTGCTGTGAATCCTGCTGCACTTAAACGGAAGAGGAGCGCGTGCCACCATCTCGCAACCCCGTTTTCTTCTTTTCAAAGGTAAATGCGAGTTATTTTAACAAGTTGTCAAAATGATATACTCCTCTGCTTTATGTAAATGTCAGCTAATAGTGTCAGTTATCTGTGTAAGAGCTTCAGGGCAGGATGACGGTGTTGCGTTATGGTTCTGCTGGATGGTGTGATGTGATGCGCTGCAGGTCCGCAGTGGTGCTGCTGATGCTTGTTTATCAAACACCTCCACTATCACATCCACCAGCAGCATCAGCATCACTGCAGCATAAGCAGTGGCACATGTATCATCTCTGACAGTGATCTCCTTAATCGTTCCGTTTGAATGGCAAGTAAGTGCTATCAGTCATAAACTAAGACATTTCTGCATTAATAGCAGCATTAGTGTGCACTTTATCCAATCTGCGTCATGTCTGAGTTCTCCAGGAGATAAACATTGCAGTATTTGATCATAGACCTACTGGTTATTAAATATATTATATTAAACAAATATATATTTAAAAAAAAAAAAAAAAAAAAGAATATTCAGCATAATAAAGCATGCTTTATAGAAAATGGTTACACTTTTTTTTTTAAGTTTAATTATACATTAAAGTACTGAGTAATATTAATTGACTACATGTATTTACTGTAGGTTTAGGGTTTGGTTTGGATGTAATTATGCATAATTTATAGTTCTTACTATAAATAGATGCACCCAAGGACACTGTCAAATAAACTGTTACTGAATCTTTGTTTATGAATTAATGATCAACATTCAGTAACATTATATTTCTAGAGTATTAAGTAATATTTCATATTTAGAACATATATATTAATAAATATTAATAATTTAATAGATCTGAATAAGTTGTTTAGACAAAAAATGTAAGATATTTATATCAAACATTTTCAGCATAGAATATTCAGCATAAACAGAATAGATTATTTAATTAAAATATTTGATATTTAGAACGTTACCTAATATTTAATATTCAGAAAAATAAAAACTGGCCCATGGCACTATAACAATACACTTCATGACCATAAATAACATTTGCACGTGTCATGGGCTTTTTACTGTAAAGGACTTCTTATAATGGTTGTGTTTTAAAACTTAGTAAGCTCCCTAACTAGTCATTATTGATGGGTTTTTTAGTGGATAGAACTTGATGACAGAACTGCAGCATTGAGTTGTAGGTTGAGTTATCAACATGTTTAACTGTGATTATCACATTTCAACAAGACTCACATTTTACGTCCATGTATAGTGTTGTTTTGCTCCAGTATGTTGTATTAGGCTCAACATTTTTTAATGTTTTTAAAAATGTTGTTTATTGCTCTGTTGTCAGGGGTCAAATTTGAAAGCATGCTTGGACTGCCAGGAGGAAACAGTGCCAGTAGTGCAGTGTGGCTGAAATCCAGCCCCACATACTGTCTGCTGTCAGTGCATCAGCTTAAGTCCAGCACAGCACTCAAACATAGAGTTATTGCATAAAACAATAATAAGAATTGATTACTGTTTTATATTCAGCAAGCGCTCTCGCTTTTACACGAACGAATTCAGAGAGCTTGAATGCTGACAAGTAATTTCTGAAACACTGTCAAATTCAATCCGGTCTCCAGGGATTACGTTTTTCAATAGTATTTTTCCTGCAGGTCTTAAGCTATGGTATTATACAGTGGCACTCTTCGCATGATAAACTGCATTTATGAATGCAAATACAACAAAAATACAAATCACAAAAAGCAGAAGATTTTAATTTTCATGACCCACTCAGGAAATTACAGGGGCTGTTTAATCTTTTGCTATGATGTAACATCGTATTACACCATTTTCCAAAATTATATCCTTAAAAAGTAAGGTTGTGGGGAAGGGGGAGGTTGCAAAAATCATGTCAGAAATGCAGATTAGGAATCCTGTCTCAAAGTAATTACAGTAAATGCATCATGTTAAATAAGACGCTAGAGGCTGGACAGCCAGTGAAGGATGGGACACAACACAAGGACACACATTTTCCCCTCTTTCTGTTGCTGCTGTTATCCCCATCAGCGCTGCTCTGGTTACATAAGGAAGGTCCTCGTGTTGCACAGGCCTTGAAGTGAAGAGTGCTACTGCCTCTCTGTCACAACAAATGCATCAGAGCATTCAGCAGGAGACATTAAGTCAAGTCATGTCACCTTTATTTATATAGCGCTTAACCGCTTTACAGTGATAACAGGAAAATGATTCAGTGATGCAAACAGAGTTCATTCAAGTACAGCAGCTCTAAAAGAAAACAGTGTTATTGTTTAGCTGAAGTCAGTTCAGTGTTAATTCAGTTCTGTTGTGAAGATCATCAATTATTAAATTAGTTCATTTAATCTATAAAGGAGTTCTTCAGAAAATAGTGTTGTCATTGTCCAGCTCAGTTCAGTTCTCATCCAATAGTGTCAGTGCAGTCGAATCAATAACGTTGTTGAATATTAAAGGGTTAGTTCACCCAGAAATGAAATTTCTGTCATTTATTACTCACCCTCATGTCGTTCCACACCTGTAAGACCTTCATTCATCTTGGGAACACAAATTAAGATATTTTTGATCAAATCCGATGGCTCAGTGAGGCCTGCATTGACAGCAAGTTAGTTTACACTTTCTAACGCCCAGAAAGCTACTAAAAACATATTTAAAACACTTCAGTGGTTCAACCTTAATGTTATGAAGTGACAAGAATACTTTTTGTGCTCCAAAAAAACCCCAAAATAACAACTTTATTCAACGCTCCGAACCACTGATTCGAAACAAAAGATTCATAAAGCTTCATGAAGCAGCGTTTTGAAATCGCCCATCACTAGATATTGTTGAAGTCGTTATTTTGGCACACGAAAAGTATTCTCGCTTCATAACATTAAGGTTGTATATATGTTTGTATGTATGTAAATATGTTTTTAGTACCTTTCTGGGCGTTAGAAAGTGTAAACTAACTTGCTGTCAATGCAAGCCTCACTGAGCCATCGGATTTGATCAAAAATATCTTAATTTGTGTTCCCAAGATGAATGAAGGTCTTAAAGGTGTGGAACGACATGAGGGTGAGTCATAAATAACAGAAATTTCATTTCTGGGTGAACTAACCCTTTAAGTGTCTCCAGCTAAGCAAACCAGAGACGACAGAGGCAAGGAACCCAAACTCCATCAGGTGGAAAAGAATGGAGAAACCAGGCTCAGTTGAAGGGTCAGTTCTCCTCTGGCCAATGAACAAACACAGTGTGATTATGATTCAGGCTGCTTCATAATTCAGAAATCAGACTGTGGATTGATAGAATTCAAATATTTCATCCAGTTCCTTTTGCTTGAAGATCAAATTCATCACGGCAGTATGGAGCCGAAGCTGGTCATAGGGTCTGTGCGGAGGACTTGTCTGGTTCTTGTGGTCTTTGCTGAGGATCTGTGCCGATGGCTGTCGTATCGACGAGGCCTTCACAGAGGATTGTCTAGTTGACAGGATCTCTGCTGACATTCAGGGCTGCATTGTGGTCGTGTCTAGGTGCAGGTCCACCATCTGATCTGGATATGGACCGGATACGGCTGACTACGGTAATTTAAGGGGGAAATTAACTAAATTAAAGGTACTGGTTACCAAAAAATGAAAACTTAAACGTTATTTACAGTACTCACCATCATGTTTCCAGACCCGTATGCTGTTATTTTTTTCATGGAACGCAAAAGTAAACATCTTTTTTTACGCAACTCTTTCCGTAAAACAAAGAGTATGGCTTCAGAAGACTGTGGGCTTGTCCAAATGCCCACACTTGAGAGCACATGTATGCAACAGGAAGTAAGTGCGCAAGAAAAATGGCTGAAAAATGCCAAAGCTAAGTGCCCTTAAAGCACACTAAATACACACTAGTGGTAATCGTATCCCATCATGCATCATGTTCAGGAACTCACATGCCCCAAAATTACAGGATGTCAAGGAAAACATTCCAGTGTAAGTTAAATTAATGAGATATTACATATAATTTGGTAGTATAACATAAAATGTTGCGCATTTTATTGGTGCAAAGATAATGTAAACGCTTTCAACTGCTTTTTTATCACTTAATTAGAGGCACCAAAGTTATTAAATTGTTAGTGTTACTTAGGGACTGCTGAACAGGCATAAAGATGTTTATTTTAAAGTGCAAAGTATTGAAAATCAAAACGTGTTAATAAAGCATTTTTCCAGCACTATAAGTCTGTCCCATCAGGTAATCAAAAGTTCTACACGCACTTGCAGTCTTCACGCCCTCTTGGGCCAAATACAGGAAATATATCATGCAAGTAGACAAGTGTGGGTATTTGGACAGGCCCTTAGATATAGCGCACAAGTCAATACCTTTATGGTGCTTTTTGTCATTTTTGAAGCATGACGGACCTAGTCACAAACTGTTTGTTCACTGTAAAAAAATATTTTTCAAAGTTAAATAAAGCATATTATTGGAGTACGTTTTACAAGAAAATACTATTTTAGTCTTTCTAGTTCAAAACTATGTTTAATTCAGTGTTACTTGCCATTTCTTTGTAATTATTTGTATAATTTACTAGCGAATTCTGAGTGTTTCGAAGTAAATCCCACACCTTAAAAAATCTACTTTTGTGGAAAAATAACAGCAAATGTGGAACGACATGAAGGTGAAGAAATTATGACAGAATTTTAACTTTTGGGTGAATTATTCCTTTAATGCTGGTATTTATGATCTTTAGTAGTGTTTGTTCTATACAAACCACAGCTTAGAAAATCTTCTGGCCTCTATCAGCCTAGTTTAATCTCTTGAACACTACATACAATTACTATAAAGCATCTTATAAGATGTGCTGCTTTGCATTCAGCTTGTGTCCAGCTTTATGATCTGTGGCACAGTTTATGTGTTGGATCAGTGATCAGTATTTGAACTGGTTGTGCCTGAAGGTTCATCAGCGTTCACGGATCAGAGCTCAGCCAATGTGTTTTTGTCTGCATGATGAAACCATACCGAGACTCTCTCCCTTTGCTTTTATCGATCTGCCTGTTATGGCAATCCAAAACCTGAATTCAATATGCAGCTGCGTGAATAAGAAGGAATACAACCTGAAAATCCCAAGAAAACATGTTGGGGGAAAATATTTCAGAGCAATAAAAGGTGGATTTGATCATTTGTTATTCATTGCTTCCTTCAGCGTCGAGTCTCAAAGGATAGTTTACATCTCCCTGAAATACTGCTAAACCATCAGGTTTCCACTCTTATGATAATTTATTGATGTTTTCAAACAAAACATCTTACATTTCAGTTTAAATATAATATATAGTCAGAACCAGTATTAACTTTGAACAAATAATAGCCACTTAGTCTCTCCCAAAGCTTGCGCGAGAGAAAGACAAGTCCATTATCTCATCTATTATGCAGTTATAGCAGTGTCACAAAGTGTATCGCTTGGTTGACGGTAAACTGTAAGAAAACACCACGGGGCCTTTTCAGCATCATGTCCTGAGCAAACTCGCAGAGTCCTAAAATACCCTCATGGGTCAGAGTGTGGAACTGGGGCGAGAGCGGGTCACCAGAATGTTAGAGAGTTTATTTGTGGACATGGTGCAGTACGAGTGTGCGTTTACCCCAGCTGACGGTTGTGTGTTTGTGTGGGAAAGCGCTTCGATCCATCAGTAGCCTCTTTATTCCTCAGCCCCACGCTTTGACGGGGAAACAATGGACAGAACATAAGAGCCGCCTTTTTGCTCTGGACTCTTAAGACGTGCTCACCCCTGTCTCAACAAAGCCTTCTGACTGAGAGAGTAATGTAACAATAAAGCATCAGACTGGTGCATAAAAACAGCTGGACATTCTTAAAGGGGAAGTGTGCAGTTTTTGCACCACTTGTGAACAAAATAGAAAGAGTGGCAACCATGATGCTAGGGTGTTGTGGGTGGTTGCCATGGCATTGCTATGCTGTTGCTAAGTTGTTCTGAGACTGTTGCTATATGGCCCAAGTACTTTCTGGCCCAAGTTTTAGTATTATTTATATACTATTATATATTTATTTATTTTGAAGATTTGAAGTTTTTCATCTAATATTTATGTTTTATTTTATTTCATTTTTATTTCAGTTAATGAAAAAGATTTTTAATAACTTTAGTTTTAGTTAAAGGTGCTAAAGAGGATGTTTTGTTTTATACATTTTTGCAATATTACTTGAAACTGTCTTTACTAACTGATAAAAGACTATTTATTAGGTGCACTGAAAGGAATAATATTAATATACATCATCTGTGCACGAGGTAGGGCCTTAAAAACGATCATCGCGTAAACGATTGGCCCTCTGGCTTGTCAATCACTGGCCATGACGTTCCTTGTGAGAGACGTGCGCGGCTGCGCGCTCCAGTAACTTTCCACACTCTACAGGCGCCGCATGCAATGTTTTTGTCAGGAGACAGGAGTAACAACTGCAGATTATGAGTTACCTGCGGTGAGTCCGACATAATGAATCCACTAACACGACACAGCGAATGCCGGTGGTAAACACTCGTGTTCCAATACTCGTGCACGAGTTTTGGGAGGCGTTCCCTTGAAATGAGCTGTGAAGGAGGGGGGTTGTTCTTACCCATGCGCTCATTTCAAAAACTCACTAACACTTTTTGGTTTCTCAGTCGACGAAAAGATCCTCTTTAGCACCTTTAACAACAACAACACTGGATTTAAGGTTTTGTTGATTTAGTGTAAACTGTATATGACAAGTTATGTACCAAAGTTTAGGGATGGGAACCATAAGAAATTGACCGCTTACAAAATAAACCCGATTACTCAACGTTTCCATTAACAATTCTTTTAGTATTTTTGAGGAAGAAAATAGTTGGGAAGAAAATACAATACTGTTTTCAAATTATTAATAAATCTAAAACAATTCTCGCAAAAGGTGTTTTTAGGCCGTATGTCCACCAAAGCGTTTTTTCCCCAGGCTAGCATATTTTGTCGTCTATTTTATCGCTGAGCGCGTGGCGTTTCTTTTCCGGTCGCCAAGTGTTGAAAAATGCTCAACTTTGGGTAAAACACAGCGTCAACATCACTGTCACTTTTGGAGGAGGGGCAGGACAAATACCACAGCAACCAACCAAGCGCTTTGGATAATTCGATAATTGGCCTTAACTGTATATTGAATAATAAAAACTAAACAAACAAAAAATATTGTAACATTTCATTCATTTTTATAAAATATTACTGACAAAACTATGTATCTTTAAAGGGTTAGTTCACCCAAAAATGAAAATTCTGTCATTAATTACTCAACCTCATGTCATTCCAAACCCGTAAGATCTTCGTTCATCTTGGGAACACAAATTAAGATATTTTTGATGAAATCCGAGAGCTTTCTGACTCGTCCATAGACAGCTATTTAACCCCCAAGGTCCAGAAAGGTATTAAAAACATAGTTAAAACAGTTCATGTGACTACAGTGGTTCAACCTTAATTTTATGAAGCGACGAGAATACTTTTTGTGTGCAAAAACAAAACAAAAATAACATATTTATTCAACAGTATCTTCTCTTTTGTGTCAGTCTCCTACGCTGTTTACATTCAGTGCTTCCAGGCTCTACATCTGAATACCGGCACAGTATTGGCTGACCCTGTTCATGTGAGCAGCACGAGGCATGCAGCCGGCCAATAATGAGTCGGCGTTCTGACATAGAACCTGGAAGCGCTGAGCGTAAACAGTGTTATTTTTGTTTCGTTTTTGCGCACAAGAAGTATTCTCGTCGCTTCATAAAATTAAGGTTGAACCACTGCCGTCACATCGATGATTTAAACAATATCTGTAGAACCTTTCTGGACCTTTAAAGTGGTGGTTAAATTGCTGTCTATTGAGGAGCTCTTGGATTTCATCCAAAACATCTTAATTTGTGTTCTGTAGATGAACGAAGGTCTTACGGGTGTGGAACGACATGAGGGTGAGTAATAAATGACAGAAATTTCATTTTAGGCTGAACTAATCCTTTAAATTAATGCTGTCATATGAGCAATTAGTCAGTAACTACACTGATTTAAGTCACACGAGCCTTAAGTTAGGTTGTAAGATGTATGTGTTTGATTTACTAAAAAGAACAGGTCATTTGTTCGTTAATCATTAAGACTACAATGGTTGCACTGTATGCTTATAATTGAGCTAAAAAGCTCCTGCTTATGATATTAATTTGTTCAAGAATTGTATGATTCACACTGTAGATTCAGTTACATTGTAGATTCTGAATAATAAACTGGTTATTGGTGTCTAACCCTACCCTGAGCAATAGTAATCTAACCTTGTTCAACAGATAGTCCCACCTCAAACTCCCTGGTTTACTCAGAGGTCGCTCACACAAAGAGTGCAATGCAATTCATACAGCTGTGATACACATCCCTGTGTGTGCAGGTGTATACCTCCCACCCCGCCCCACCACGGCCCTCACCTGTGTGTTGCGGTGCTTCCCATGTGAGCCGACCTGGGCCGGCAGCCCCTTCTTGCACCGCCCACCGACCCGGCCCATGGTCACCATGACGCGCTCCAAAACCTTCCAGGCATACCTGCCCAGCTGCCACCGCACCTACAGCTGCATCCACTGCAGAGCACACCTCGCCAACCATGACGAGCTCATCTCCAAGGTGATTAATGAGCTGAGAAATTACGACCTGACAACAGGCGCAGGGAACAGGACATGAACAAACATGTTTGTTAAGCATATGAGAGGCACACAGATTGGAAGAGCAACACATGCTGTTTAATGTCACATCAGTTCTGCACGGATGAAAAGCTGCTCTTTAACACAGTTTCAGATTAGCATTTAAATGTGATATCACATGCGGTTCTCTTTTTTCCTCTAGTCCTTTCAAGGAAGTCAGGGCAGAGCTTATCTGTTCAACTCTGTGTAAGTTGTTTCTGTGTTTTTACATGGATATATGTTTGTACATTTATGTTAAAGTCCCCCTGTAGTCAATAATTTTATCTTTGATCAACAAAATGACATATTTAAATGTTTTTTTCTGTGACAAAAAATGTCTTCATGCCTTAAAATAGCTTGAATTTAACTCTACACCATTGCTGCATTTAGTATACGTGGATCCATGAGCAACTCAGAACGTCAGTGGAGAAAGGAGGCATATAGTCCATCATAACATCGTAATATACATCATATACATAAATCACCTGCTATATTGTTAATTTGTACCAGATTTTTCATATCAACAGAGTTATATCCCAGGATAACCTGGCTTCTCTTGAGACTCCCCTGCTTCAGAGCGATCATAGTTAATGGCATGCCCATGCCTGCCCGCATGATGACGCGATCGGATGCAAGGTAGTTTGTGATGTAAGAAACACCAGCAAGTTCAAACCATGTTTTTTTTTCACTGCAGTTTTAAGGAGAAAATACTCAGCAATAGTGTTGACTTATGAATTTGCACATGGTTTGTCTTAAAGCATATTAAAAACACTACATAGACAGATGATTTTCACCACAGGGGGACTTTAATTGAAGGAGTTCGATTGGAAAGCTTTTTTACTGTTTTTGAAAGAAGTCTCTATTTCTCACCAAGGCTGCATTTATTTGATCAAAAATATATAATATTATGAGATTTTATTACACTTTAGAATAGTTGTTTTAATATATTTTAAAATGTAATTTATTCCTGTGATGGCAAAACTGATTTTTCAGCATCATTACTCCACTCTTCAGTGTCACATGATCCTTCAAAAATCATTCTAATATGATGATTTGCTGATCAAGAAACATTTCTTATTTTTATTAATGTTAAAGGATTAGTTCACCCAAAAATGAAAATTATGTCATTAATGACTCACCCTCATGTCGTTCCAAACCCGTAAGACCTCCGTTCATCTTCGGAACACAGTTTAAGATATTTTAGATTTAGTCCGAGAGCTTTCTGTCCCTCCATTGAAAATGTATGTACGGTAGACTGTCCATGTCCAGAAAGGTAATAAAAACATCATCAAAGTAGTCCATGTGACATCAGAGGGTCAGTTAGAAGTTTTTGAAGCATCTAAAATACATTTTGGTCCAAAAATAACAAAAACTCAAAAAATTCAGCATTGTCTTCTCTTCCGGAATCCTTTCCATTGAATTGATTCCATTGAACTGATTCCATTGAATTGATTACATTGAATCCTTTCAACTGTCGGCGTTGGCAATGCACTTTTACGTCGCCGTGGTTGTTTTTGCCGATTAGGACATCCGCAACATTTTGAAGCATCGAAAATACATTTTGGTCCAAAAATAACAAAAACTACAACTTTATTCAGCATTGTCTTCTCTTCCGGGTCTGTTGTCAATTCGCGTTCATGACTCCGCTTCTTCTTCTTCTTTCCTGTTTTACGGGGGTTGGCATCCAGCTTATTGGTGCATTACCGCCCCCTTCTGCTCCGGAGTGTGGTTCACGACTCCGCAGTGACGCTGCTGATGTAAGACACTGATGACGTGTTATCCGGTGCGCCAGAGCTTCGTTTACAGTCTGAGGGAGACGCACGCTGTATTCAAGCTATTCTACATTGTTTGTATTTTGGTATTGCTATATTTTTTAAAATGGTGCGTAAGTGTGCATGTTGCGGATGTCCTAACCGCCAAAAACAACCACGGCGACGTAAAAGTGCATTACCAACGCCGACAGATGAAAGGATTCAATGGAATCAATTCAATGGAATCAATTCAATGGAAAGGATTCCGAAAGAGAAGACAATGCTGAATAAAGTCGTAGTTTTTGTTATTTTTGGACCAAAATGTATTTTCAATGCTTCGACAAATTCTAAATGACCCTCTGATGTCACATGGACAACTTTGATGATGTTTTTATTACCTTTCTGGACATGGACAGTATACCGTACATACATTTTCAATGGAGGGACAGAAAGCTCTCGGACTAAATCTAAAATATCTTAAACTGTGTTCCGAAGATGAACGGAGGTCTTACGGGTTTGGAATGACATGAGGGCGAGTCATTAATGACATAATTTTCATTTTTGGGTGAACAAACCCTTTAATAATAGTTTTGCTGCTTGATATTTTGTATACGTTTCATTTTTCAGGATTCGTTGATGAATAGAAAGTTCAAAAGAATAGTGTTTCATTAAAATAGGAATATTTTGTAACATTATAAATGTCTTTACTGTCACTTATCATCAATTTAATGCAGCCTTGGTGAAAAAAAATCTTAAAAAAAAAAAAAACGTACTGACTCCAAACTTACGAAGGGTAGTGCATAAACTCTGTTCATGTCACCTGATTGTAGCTTCCTGTGTGTGATTGTGTCTCCCTGGTCTCCTCAGAGTGAACGTGGGATGTGGCCCTGCAGAGGAGAGGGTTCTGCTCACGGGGCTTCATGCAGTGGCAGACATCTACTGCGAAAACTGCAAAACCACACTGGGGTGGAAATATGTAAGAAAACGCTCGCAGCACATGGAAAGTTAAGTTATGTAAAGTACATTTACGTAAAAGTGGCATCACCTCATAACAGAGGTCGTTTACATATAATAGTCTTAAAGGGATAGTTCACCCAATTTTTTTTTTTAAATTCCTTTCATCATTTACTCACCTTCATGTTGTTCCAAACAGCTTCTTTCTTCTGTTGAACACAAAATAGGATTGTTGGTAACCAGACAGTTGATGGTAGTCACTGACTTCCATAGTATTTTTTTTCAATGGCTACCGTCAACTGTTTGATTACCAACATTCTTTAAAATATCTTCTTTTGTGTTCAACAGAAGAAAGAAACTCATACAGGTTTGGAACAACATGAGGGTGAGTAAGTGATGACAATATTTTCATTTTTGGATGCACTATCCCTTTAAAGCTTTCCGTTTACACCCAAATGCCCTGTGCTCAACAAATTGCCTAATTGCAGCTGCATTTACCTGAAAAAACTGAATGTGTTTGCATGTTTGACTGAAAAGGTCACCAGAGTCACAATCATTTTAAAATAATAGCACATTGTTAATATGCAAGGCTTTGCGAGTTCAAGCTTGCTCATAAAGGCTTGTCTAAGCAGGACACATTCCTTGCATGGTGTCCATTTTTAATCAGCAGCTGTGCTGCATGCCGATTGTTTTTTCGGTGCTAGTGGATTTCCGGTCGCCCTTGACATGGAGTTTAGACCGATGCAAACACCAATATGCACACAAACAAGTATACGTTCCCATAGTGACCTGGTTATTTATAAACACTTCAGATATTTATGTCAATGTGAATGCAGACGTTTCAGAAAATCAGGGAAGCTTGACCCAGTGCCCTTCTCCAGAAATCTGATGAGTGCTGCATGCTGCCTGCATTCATCAGCTATAAAAAGAAAAGACAAATTTTAAATGCTGTAGGGAAACAGCATTTGTCCTACCTATTTATTTATTTAGAAATACATTAAAATGTATAATACAATGGCTTGAATGCACATCTTCTATGATGAGCATTTTTTTAATTACTGAATTAAAATTAATTATGATATTTGGGGTGGGTCATACGGTCATGAATGTCAGAGATACAACTATCCTGATACAATAATGAAGAAAATAAGCTTCACTAAAGGAATGAAATACTTGAGAAGGAAACTTTATGGCATAATTCTTCTTAAAAAAAAATAAAAAATAGTGTTTTAACAGAATTATGGTCCAACCAACATGCATGAAAATATATTATAAAGAGGATACCTGCGGACTGTCATAATTTGACCTTTCTATGATGGGACAAGGCTAGCTCAGCTAACAGGGAATGTTCTCAGAATGATTTGGCAAGGTTCTCTCAAAGTTATGAACAAACATTCTTCCAGTGACATTAATTCGGTTGTTAAGTCTGACGTCACGTGGCAGCACTTCCGGGTCCAAACGCTCTATCTCATACCACAAGAAAACAACAAACAGTGCAAATATACACACATGATCTGGTTTGTTCGAAGATGGTCTTTAAAGGGGTCATGAACTGCATTTTTCATAGTGTTTCCTGAGGTGAACTTATAATGTATGATTTTTACATCAAAAATTGTCATAATTTAGAAATAAAAGGCTATTTTTCTACCCTGATTTTAGCCCTCTGATCTGAATGCTCTCTTTGAAGAGGCAAGTGTTGCTAATTTAAGGATTTTGTCACCAGATTTAGTGACTTCCCCGCCCCTTTTGAGATTTTTTTCAGAAGTTCAGGGACAAATCTAGCAACTTCTTGGACAAACCTTATCTAGATTCTTATTTTGCCCACTGATCTATATTCATATTTATATAGATCAGCCATTATGATGTCATCTAATGACATTTAGCTACCGGTTTTAGCTACTTTCAATTGAAAGCAGTTGGCAACACTGGATGAGGTGTGTCTGCTGTGAGACTTCAGTGTAAACACCCACTGCTGTGTTTGGCTGTCATGTTTGCATTTGAAATAAGTCTTACATGTGGAACTGGTGCCCCCACTATGAAAACTTTACCACATTTTTACTATTAGGGCCTACACTTGTCAACTAATTGTAAAAAGTGTTGATTATAGCACTATACTGAGGTCTACTCCTGTCGCATGACAGCTTGCAGCATGAGCATTGTATCCTGTTGATCGTGTGATGGCAGTGATCGTGTCATTGGAACTTGATTTCTTCACTCTCACAGTTGCTTCTGTCATTACTAACAGTGTTAACATGGTGTAAATACAGTTAGAGATTGGTAACGGGAGCTTTGGCGATAGCCCAGATAAACTCGTGCTGTGTGATCGACAGCTTCAGCCATTATAAAGAGAGCCTTCTTTGATTGCTTTCTGTATATATTTTAATCACAATTTAAAAACACATAAATACCAGTTACTCACACTTGTGTGGTGCGACAATATCCAATCCAATATAGTCGGCACAGCATCGTCTTTTAGTTTCAATCTTGCTGAAAATCCTGCAACGAGTTGTGCCTTGTTTGTAAACGAATCCGCTGTAAAATTAAGTGAACAAAGGACCAAGTTTTTACCGACGCGATCAGGAACTTGATTAAAAATAAAGTTCATCCACTCTTTTCTAATGTTGGGATCAGAAGGAAGGCAATGCAAAGATTGTGTTTTTTCACAATTTGGCACTGTTCAGCATCTTGTTGTCCTTGGAGCCATCTTTATCATTTGGTTTCTGCGTAGTCCTGTGTTTGCCTCTCTCGTTATTTACCTACTATGCGCAAATCGGTGGGCGGGGCTAAACAGGCAGTGATGTAGAAGCAGGCGTTGCTTAGCCACATTATTACGTCATAAAGTGGCACATTCCAGAATCTGCCTTTTTTTCCAGAATGGCTTCAATATAAGCTGTTTTTAGACAAATGAGAAAGTTTTGAGTTCTGAAACTTACAAGATGTTTTTATAGTACATTGACCTATTATATGTCACATGATCAAGGGAATTTTCAGTTCTCAGTTCATGACCCTTTTAATAATGTTCTCAAAACATTAGCACAAGAACATTATTTATCACATCACTCATAAAATGTTTTTTCCTGAAACGTTTTTGAAAAGTTTTTTTTTTTTTTTTGTTACTACTTGTTTCAGAATGTTTAGAGAACATTCAAAAGTAACGTTCACATAACACTTTCAAATTGATGAAATGGAATATAAATTTTAACGTTTTCATAACTTAATTGGAATGTACGGAAGAGGATTAGGGCCAAGCAATAATAAAAAAATAATAATAAAGAAAAATCTCGTTAAATTTCGCGAAAAAAGTCGAGATTAAAGTTGTCAAATTTCGAGAAAAAACTCGTTAAATTTAGAGAAAAAAGTCAAGATAAAATGTTGAGAATAAACTCATTAAATTATGAGAAAAAAGCCGTTAAATTATGAGAACAAATTTGTTAAATTACGAATTTGTTCTCAAAATCTGAAATTTAACGAGTTTTTTTCTCGTAATTTAATGACTTTATTCTCAACATTTTATCTCGACTTTTTTCTCGAAATTTAACGAGTTTATTCTCAACATTTTATCTCGACTTTTTCCTCGAAATTTAACAACTTTAATCTCGAGATGGTTTTATTTTTTTATTATTGCTTGGCCCTAATCCTCTTCCGTAGGAATGTTATCAAAATATTCTTAAAACATATTTTTGTTTGCTGGAAGTTCAGGTTGTAACATGTCATGTGGTGCGACTCCCCAAAAAGCATAATATATTTTGAATTAATAATTCAATATTTGATACTTTTTGCCTTGACAAATATATTTAAAAACTTAAAAAAAACAAATGAAGATGTGTAATCACATGTATTCAAGGTGGAAGGAAAATGTTATTTTATGTGATGGTTACACCACATGACATTTTTAGAGTCATTCAGTTGTAACTTTTTTTGACAATGGCATAAAAATTTTTCAAAACTAAATGAAACCAACATGAATGATGAACGATTTTCCCTTTTTTTATTGTGAACAAACTGTCACTGACCCATAAATGATGACGAGTTTCACATCCAACTTAGTCCTGCGGTCAATATGGTTTCTCGCTCTCCTCCTGCCCCCAGGAACATGCCTTTGAGAGCAGTCAGAAGTACAAGGAGGGCAAGTTCATTATCGAGCTCGCCCACATGATCAAGGACAACGGCTGGGACTGAGCGAGCGTCCTGGAGAGAGCAAGCGGATGAAGGGTGGATGGTGAATGTGTGGGTGGATGACTGACTTTGGTTTGCCATTACCCTCTTAAACCCTCTTCTACCCTCCATCTCCTGCTGACACACACGCCCCAAGCTGGACCGATATCAGGAGAGCGGGCCGCCCCGGGGGGCTTTGTGTGTCTGGAGGAGAGAGCGCGCATGTGTGTGTGTCCGCCCTGGCACATGGGAGCACACTGAGATACATGAATGCATACACAAGGTGTACAGACATATGTGTGTAAAAACAACAGCATACCGCATCTCACGCTCATGTCAGCCCGACTGTTTATGCTACAAGCGGCTCTATTCATACACGTATTTGACATAAGGCAGGGCTCGGAGGGCACGTTGTGCTTGGCAGGATCAGGGTCACGAGTTCGCCGAGCTGATGGGGCTTTCTCCACTTGGTGTCAGTGAGAAACTACCAGGCTGACCTATCCGAATTCAGCTGAGGTTAGCGCCATCTGCGCCAGCGAGGAGACTTGGCATGGAGAGATCTCTGAATGGAGCTCTGACAGACCAACACAGAGGGCTTAAAGGAGTAGTTCACCCAAAAATGAGAATACATTAAGAGAACTATTCCTTTAAACCGTCTGAAGGTGCGGTCACGTTTACTGTTGCTCGGCGAAATTTTGCAGACAAAATCCAGTCATTTCAATCCATGTGTTTGGGAGTTTCACTGGGCTGACCAACAGAAAACTGCTTGGTTTGAAAGTGACTGTGATGTGTGAGCTGTGTTTCAGAGAAAGACAATGGACTCTTTTTGACAGCGAAATTTTTCTGAAATGTCACTAATGTGACCGCACCTTAAAGGGATAGTGCACCCAAAAATTTAAATTCTGTCATCATTTATTCACCCTCATATGGAAGCTTGTTTCTGCCACTGAATAAAAATTAAAAAAGATAATTGCTTTTTATCTCACAATCCTGACTTTTTTTCTCAGAATTGCGAGATAAAAAAATCACAATTGCAAGAAATGAAGAATTGCAAGATATTAACTCACAATTCTGATTTTTTTCTCGCGATTCTGACTTTTTTCTCGCAATTGCGAGTTTATATCCTGAATTTCTCAGAATTGCAAGATATTAACTCACAATTCTGACTTTTTTTTCCACAGTTGCGAGTTTATATCCTGAATTTCTCAGAATTGCAAGATATTAACTCACAATTCTGACTTTTTTTTGCAGTTGCGAGTTTATATCCTGAATTTCTCAGAATCGCAAGATATTAACTCACAATTCTGACTTTTTTTTGCAATTGCGAGTTTATATCCTGAATTTCTCAGAATTGCAAGATATTAACTCACAATTCTGACTTTTTTCTCGCAATTGTGAGTTTATATCCTGAATTTCTCATAATTGTGAAGATATAAAGTCCAATTCTGAGGAAAAAAAGGCCTTGAAAAAAAAAGAAAGTCTTTATAACACATAATCGCTACTTTAACTCGCTATTGTATATAACGCAATTAAAAAAGTAAAACTTTTTAAAAAAAGTAAAAGAATTGTGAGATGTAAACTCGCAATTGCGAGGAAAAAAAGTAAGAATTCTGAGATAAAAAGTCACAATTACCTTTTTTAGTTTTTAGTCAGTAGCGAAAACAAGCTTTCCACACCCTCAAGTTGTTCCAAACCTGTATAAAGTTCTTTGTTCTGCTGAACACAAAGAAAGATATTTTGAAAAATGTTTGTATCCAAAAAGTTGTGGCGCAACATTGACTTCCAAATGTTATACAGGTTTGGAACAACTTGAGGGTGAGTAAATGATGACAGAATTTTCATTTTTGGGTGAACTATCCTTTTAAGAAGGGTAAAGTGAACTTTACAGACATGCTTTTTGCATAAAACGACCATCTAACTGATTTTGGATGAAACATGCGCATAATTACGTGAATGTAAACCTTTGTGTATAGCAGTTCACAAGGTGTTTTATCATCTTTGTGTCTGTGTTTCATGTTCCAACAGTTTGTGCTGGTCCCAGTTTCACTCTGTTAATTTGTACTGACTGTTCTTGCGTGTTAATGGACACTTTAGGGAATAAGGACATAAGATGAGACCGTACACTGCCTATCCATTGGGTTATCTAAATTAAAAATACTATTAATCATAGCTCCTCTGTACCCAAGACAACTAAATGACACTTCACATGTCTCCAAAAATCACCAAAGACCCAACTGCAAATGAGTTGACCTAACAAAAAAAGCTTTTTTTTTTGCTTGGGTGCAGAGAATGGTAGCATGTCGGGTTGTGTATAGTGGAAAAACAAGCTTCTCAACATATTTAATTGACACAAAAATTAAATTGACACGTGGTAATATATATATGTGCATAAATGTATTTATTCATCATAACTGATTTTCATCTGTGTCAAGGGACTAAGTTGTTGCGTTTGTTATCGCTTTATGTCTGGACACCAAGATTTACTACTTTTGTATTCCAGTAAGAAGTTTCAACTGTTGTGTATTTTATAAATGGATGATGAGAGGATTATGATATTATTGGGACTCCCATCAACATTGATATAAAATGTCAATAAAACTGAAATATTGATTGATTTGTTTTATGTTTTTATTTTTCTAGCCATTTTTCATAACTGCACACTTATTTTAAAGAGACAGTACACTAAAAAATAAAATTTGGCCATTTACTCACCTTCATGTTTTCCAATCACAATGTTTTTTTGTCTTTTTGTGGAACACAAAATTAGATATTTAACCTGTCCATGCTGCTCTTTTTCCATATAATGAAAGTGGAGTGGGGCTAAAATGTAAAGTAGACCAAAATTTTAAAGTTGTTATTTGTTAAATTTCTTCCTTTTCACAGTAGCTCCCAAATCCCATTCACACTTGCACATATTCAAACATAAAGGTGATTGAATGTGAATTAGAATTTGCAAAGATTTTCCTTTCACAAAACAATGGTATTTCTTAAAGACATTGTTCAGCCAACAATTAAAATACCTTCATGTTGGTTACCACTGACTTCCATTGTATGGACAAAAAAAAAAAAAAACGTTCTTTTCCCAAAAAAAGTCTTTTTTGGGTGGACTATCCCTTTAAAAAGACTTGTAGTAAGGCGTACAAGTCATATGGTCCACTTGTATGTTACTCCCCGATTCCCATTTATTTTCAGTGTAAAAGAGCAGCTTGGACATTCTGCTAAACTTCTCCTTTTATGTTCCACAGAAGAAAGAATACCCTACAAACTGGGAATGACGTTAGTGTAAATAACCTAAATAATTTTAATTTTGGGTGAAATATTGTTTGAATGAATGTTTTGTCTTGAAACTAAAAGTTTAAAATTTTAAATTCAGGCCCAACGTGATTAGCAGATACACTCCAGTCCTACCTTCAACACTGCAGATGAGGTAAAAATCCAGATGTGGGCTCACTCTAACAAAAAGAGCATTATTTCAATATGGAGGAGCTTAAAATACAAGATGGTGGCTGCTCTCCATTCCTCTGTTGTTCCAGGGATTGTGCCAGCCTTTCAGTTGCCCTACGTCTCCTCTTTACACAGACAGATGGCTCTGTGTTTGCACTGGAGGCCGCGTCTCCTAGCAACTGGCTCTCTCTTTCTCCTCAAGTTGCGGAGGAGGCAGTGCAAGTGTGTGTCTGTGAAGGGCTGGTGTCATTCAGTGTCTGGGCCTGGAGTTTATCTCACACAGCTCGCTGACTGAGGTTGTTTAAGGTCTGACAGAGGTTGGGTGGTGCTCTGGTGAGTGTGTGGGCGAATAATATCACCTACAGTTGATTACCCAGCTCTCTGGTGGTTGATAGATGAATATGTACACAGGAGCTACAAAGGAAAACGCATGCAGAGAGCATATATACACTGGATTATAACTGTATCCTCTGTTCCAAGTCCTCAGATGACCTTCCGCTCTTGCAAAACGCCATACATCTTGTCTCGCCGTTCCCTCAGCACGATGATTCAACAAAGCAAGGAAGTTATTACATCGCAAATAACGTCAGTGTTAGTCAGAGAGCTGGATGCCAAGCCACAACATTTCCAGGTAATTGTGAAACACTGAAAGAAATAGTTAAAGGCATAAAACATGGGTTTGGATGACAATATTTTGTGGTCGTATAAGCGAAATAAAGGGTTAGTTCACCCAAAAATGAAAATTCTGTCATTAATTACTCACCTTCTTGACGTTCCAAACCTGTAAGTCTTTCGTTCATCTTTGGAACACAAGCGAAGATCTTTTTTTGATGAAATCTGAAAGATAGTATCTGTCCCTCCATTGACAGCTATGCAACTACCACTTTGACACTTTGAAAAAGTTCATAAAGAGATTGAAAAACTAATCCATGTAAATTGAGCGGTTTAGTCCAAATTTTCTGAGTAGACAAAATCACTTTACTATGATGAACAGATTTAATTTAGGCATTTATTCACATATAAACATTCATCAACTCACACATCAGTCATGGTAAACTGAAGCTCAAGCATGGTTGCTTGACATGTGAGAACCAATGAGGTTCATTCTCGTGTGTTATGCAACACATTTCTACTTCCGGAAGAAGTTTGTTCTCGTGCATCAAGCAGGTTCGGTTGAAATTCTGTTTATGTTTGCTGATCAATGTTTATATGTGAATAAAAGCCTAAATTCAATCTGTTCATCATATAAAGTGATCGAGAAAATTTGGACTAAACCACTCAATTCATATGGATTAGTTTTACGATCTCTTTATGAACTTTTTGAAGCATCAAAGTGTCAGTTGAGTAGCTGTCAATGGAGGGACAGAAATCTCTCAGATTTCATCAAAAAGATCTTAATTTGTGTTCCGAAGATGAACGAAAGTCTTACTGGTTTGGAACAACACGAAGGTTGAGTAATTAATGACAGAATTTAAATTTTTGGGCCAACTATCAGTTTAAGGGGACATTTACACAGGAACACTTTTTAAATGCAAGGTCTAGAGACAACGTTTTTTGTTTGTTTTTATTAATATGAGATGACAACCCATGACAATCTACTTCTGGACTGTTTACGAATCTAAAACAATCTGCCAAAACGAATCTGCAGCAGTCAGGTGATACAGTGGTCACATGGTACAGGGCCTCATTTATAAAACTTGCAAAAATTCATGCCAAAGTTCCTGTTTATAAAAATGGTCTTGGACGTGGAAAAGTGTTTAGAGCCACATCAAGGTCTAAGCAGACATTTGCACTTTTCCATCGTGGCAGTGAGTCGGAGTACTGTTGGTATTTGGAAAACTAAGCAATTCTTGCCTCTCGCCATTCTCAAGTAAAGCCTTTTGGACGTTGACTTGTGCTCTTTTATATGTTAATGACATTAATTAGGAGGAGAATACTAGGCGGAGACCTAAAACCATTCAGCTGCACACAATTTCAAGATCATTTTTAAATTTCACATCTGAAAGAGAGGCGTACTCACATTTTTTGCTACATACATAATGCACATTTAAGAAATGATCGTAAGATCAAATGTAGGACAGTTTCTACACAACATTTTATAAATAAGGCCCACAGGTCACAGTTTTCAAGTTTAGATTTGGTCTGCAATGACATGAACGCTTTTTACAATTCGGACTCTTGTAATAACGGTAATTCTGACATGGCCACTGTAAAAAAAAAAAATCCCTGTAAAATTTACAGTAAAAAAACGGCAGCTGTGATTGCCAGAATTTTACTGTAAAAAATATGGTAGCAACGTTTTAGGTTTTACGGGACAGCACTTAGTTTACTGTCTATTTTACAGTTACAGTTACAGTAAAACATATAATTTAAAGGTTTATATTGTAATAATTATGGTTCATAACTTTTTTTTTACAGTGTACAAATAAATGCAGTTAAATTAACAGTAATATATATATATATATATATATATATATATTTCATTAACTGACATAATGTTAATTTACCAACCTATTGAAGTACTAATATCTGTTTTGTACCTTTGTTATACACTGACAACCACCAAACATAGTGGTGATGAGAATCAAAGTTCATCACAAGCAGCTTTTCCACAAGCTTGAGAAGGAACAATACTAATATATAGAAGGTGCACACAGTGTCATTCACAAATACTAAACACCATCATGGTAACATGCATGAAATTTTAAAAATGCAATAAACATTAATTTAACAACATTAGATGTAACATAAAACCCTAATGTATATAACTGATTAGAAAAAAATGAGAAAAACTAAGAAGAAACAGAGTTATTTCAACGAAAATATATCAAATGTGAAGTGTCACACAGGGAATTGTGGGAATGTCAATTTACGGTTTTTCACTGTGAATTTTACAATGAATTGTTATTTTTCACTTCCAAAAACTGTGAAATTAATGGTATTTTACCATAAAATTACATTAAATGTACCGTTAGATCTATTACAGTTATTTACCGTATATAGTACGGAAACTTTCTGTAAACCAATTAACAGTTTTTCACCGCAGCATTTTTACAGTCTTTTACTGTTAAAATCACGGTCATTTTTTACAGTGTAGGACAGTTTCTACGCAACATTTTATAAATGAGACCCACAGGTCAGAGCTCAGAAAATTCAGTTTTCAAGTTTAGATTTGGTCTGCAATGGCATGAACGCTTTTTACAATTCGGACTCTTGTAATAATGGTAATTCTGACATGGCCACTGTAAAAAAAAATCCCTGTAAAATTTACAGTAAAAAAACGGCAGCTGTGATTTCCAGAATTTTAATGTAAAAAATATATGGTAGCAATGTTTTAGGTTTTACGGGACAGCACTTAGTTTACTGTCTATTTTACAGTTAAAGAACATTCATAACTTTTTTTTTTTACAGTGTACAAAAAAATTCAGTTAAATTAACAGTAAATATATATATATATATATATATATATATATATATATATATATATATATATAAATATATATATTTCATTAACATAATGTTAATTTACCAACCTATTGAAGTACTAATATCTGTTTTGTACCTTTGTTATACACTGACAACCAAACATAGTGGTGATGAGAATCAAAGTTCATCACAAGCAGCTTTTCTACAAGCTGAGAAGGACAATACTAATATATAGAAGGTGCACACAGTGTCATTCGCAAATACTAAACACCATCATGGTAACACATGAAATTTTAAAAATGCAATAAATATTCATTTGACAACATTAGATGTAACATAAAACCCTAATGTACATAACTGATTAGAAAAAACTAAGAAGAAACAGAGTTATTTCAACGAAAATACATCAAATGTGAAATGTCACGCAGGGAATTGTGGGAATGTCAATTTACATTTTTTTTTTTACTGTAAATTATACAATAACTTGTTATTTTTCACTTCTAAAAGTGTACATTTAATGGTATTTTACTGTAAAATTACATTAAATATTCTGTTACATCTATTACAGTTATTCGCCATATATAGTACGGAAACTTTCTGTAAACCACAGGGATGCAAACAGGTAAGGGGGGAAAAAGGTGAGAACACTGTGCGGGGCGTGAGTTCTCACTGAAAGGTGAGGAGTTTGTGTCTATGGAACTAATTAACTCACTTTTCACCTGTCTTTTACCATTAAAATAACAATCATTCTTTACAGTGTGAACACACCTTTTTTACTTCCATTTGTGTTAAAAAGAACAATTCAAGACATTCTGTTAAATATCCTTTGTGTTCCACAGAAGAAAGAATGTCATGATCCAGCTATGGAACAACATGAGATGAGTAAATGATGACAGATATTCATTTTTAAGTGAACTATCCCTTAGAATAAATGCAGGAGTATGAGCAGCACACAGAAGCAGAGGTGCTCTATCCAGCCATAGGATGAAGTGTCTAGGGATGTAATGACTCAGCAGAAAATCAAACAAAGAACACCAAGTGCTCATGTTCCAGAAACACCAGACTGCAGTAAGGAATGATGGTGCTCCGAACGGATCGGGTTCCGTTTATTGGCTGGTGAAAGTGTAGTCCACAGGGAGAACCTTCTTTTTTTGGCCAATGACCTCACATCTGCATCTTTTTAGTGTTTACAAGATCAAACTCTTAAAGGGATAGTTCACCCAAAAATATGAATATGTTTTTTCAGTGGAACACAAAAGGAGTAGTTCCAAGCTTTTCCAAACAGAAAGTGAATGGTGACCAGTTGCTGTCAAACAAGATTTTCAGTGAATAACAACTTAAATTTTAGTGCATTTCTCAAATAAAGCTATTATATGGCTAAAAAAAAAAAAACACACACTTGAAATAGCATAAGACCACTTTTATTATGCCTTATGGTGTACTCTTGTCCGTTTTGGAGTTTGACAGCCACAATCCCTATCCACTTTCATTATATGGAACTGAGCAGCATGAACATTCTTCACAACTTCTTGTTTTGTCTTTTTTGTGTATGTGTTCATGTTTGGAGCATCATGACAGGAAATGGTGTTTTGGGTGAACTATTCCTTTAAAAAGACAGAGCTTGGTGCTTGACTCTGGTATTTTTATGGTAGGTTGACTGTTTTGAAGTGACCACCCATCCCCACCCTTCCTATTTAACAGAGCCGGCATTCACAAGCATCTTTCCATAAGCAATCCTTTATTCTCGGTTTGGTGTTCAGCCCTCGTGGTGAAGGCAAGGCTCGCTGTAACCTGATGGAGTGTTAGCTGCAGAGGCTAAAAATAGCAGAGCTGTTCAGTGAGTCAAAACTCTGCAGCACAGACTGACTCAGACAGACTCACACAGACTGGTGCATTGACACACTGAACAGAATAAACACATGAGGTTCAAAGAGTGATATGAGACGAGCATGTGGCATATTGCAGTTAAATACTAATGCACTGAGATCTGATTGCATTCAACAGGATTTTATCTTGACCCTAAGAGATACGATTGTATTATGTTTCATTTCAATAACATACACCAGTGAATTTGTGGTCAATTTTGGGGCCCTGAAGACAAAGCATTGCTGTTCATACACCATATACTTCAGTGAAGTCTGTTGTAAACAAGCTCAATGGGAGGCGTAGAATTAAACAGGGACAAACTATATTTTCCCTGTGGATTAGGGATTGTGATAATCTCTGCATTTGTTTAAGATTATACAGATTGATTTATTCCTGTGGTCTACACTGAGGTCCAGACCATGGAGGGTATGTGTTGTGCTCTGTGATATTATGAAGGCTTATATCTCTTTATATCTTAAAATGTTATGTGTATATTATTGAACTGTAGAGTTCAGCTTGAAGTTTGTTGCACAAACTGAGGATGTAATACAATATACATTGTCAGATAGATAGCCAGTCTCATCCCAATGTTGTTTGATGGGGTTGATGTCAGGGCTCTGTGCGGGTCAGTCAAGTTCTTCCACACCAAACTCATCCAACCATGTCTTTATGGACCTTGCTTTGTGCACTGGAGCACAGTCATGCTGGAATGGAAAAGGGTCTTCCCCAAACTATTCACACAAAGTTGGAAGTATAGCATTGTGCAAAATGTCTTGTTATGCTGAAGCATTAAGATTTCTCTTCAACTGGAGGTAAGGGGTCTAAGCCCAATCTCTGAAAATCAGCCTCACACCATTATCCATCCTCCTCCAAACTTTACAGTTGGCACAATGCAGTGAGGCAGATAAGGTTCTCCTGGCATCTGCCAAACCCAGACTTGCCCATCAGACTACCAAACAGAGAAGTGTGATTTGTCACTCCACAACATAAGGCCAGTGGAGGCATGCTTTACACAACTCCATCCGACGCTTGGCACTGTATTGATGTTGTGAGACTTGCATGCAGCTGCTCGGCCATGGAAACCCATTCCATGAAGTTCTCGCCACACAGTTTTTGAGCTGATACTGATGCCAGTGGAAGTTTGGAACTCTTCAGCTGTGGAATCATCAGAGAATTGGTGACTTTTATGCACCATGAGCCTCATGACCAGTTCGCTCTGTGACTTTACATGGACTTCTGCTTCATGGCTGAGTTGTTGCGGTTCCTAAAGACTTCCACTTTCCAATAATACCTCTTACAGTTGATTGTGGAATATCTAGCAGAAATGAAATTTCTTTAACTTTCCTATTGCAAAGGTGGCATCCTATCACATTACGACTCTTGAATTCAATGAGCTCTTCAGAACAACAATTTTTTTCTCTCAAATGTTTCTAAATACAGACTACATGACTAAGTGCTTGATTAGCCACACTTGCTTAAAAACTTAACACTCTTTCTTAACCAGCACAGCATCACCCCTAATCCACCTCTGGTTAATTTTAACAATGATGGTATTAAACACTTGGAAACAAGAAAGATGTTGAACAATTCCCAGTTAAGAAATATTAATGTCAAGAATTTTTCACAACATATAAATAATACCAACAATGTCCAATAGATGGCATAAGAAGCACAGACATGGGCCTAGAAGCATTACTCCCTCACTCACTTACACATTCTCTTTTTGGTAGAAAGAGTTTGCATAATGGCTTTTTGGCAGACTCTGAATCAGAATAGCCGTCATTTCACCGTCTCGGTTAACTAGACCCGATATAGTTCGGCGAGTAACCCATTTTAGCCAAAATAATCATTAATTTGGTTGCATGTCGTTTTTGCCAAAATAACTTGCGAGCAAAGTCAACAGTGATTACAAGGTGTTTGGTTTCATATCTTTGACGTTCTATATGCGTAGGCTGTGCGTAGGCAAGATTTAGCTCATAGTCAGACAGGCTTTTTGTAGCCCACCTATGGTTAATCTTGATTTTGATTTATTGCATTTTTTGGACAGGAAGTGCACGAGATGGTTGATGTCCCATAATGTTTGCAATATATATATATATATATATATATATACAACGCGAGACTTAAAAGTTAGTAGAGATCACTGTTGCCAGATCTCAGATAAATATTTCTCGCGATAAATATTTCCGCTATTTTACAACTGTCGGAAAGCAAGCAACAGCAAATGTTAAAGCAATTTCTTTCCTGCTTTTGGTCTTGTAAGTAGGCTATCTGTGTTTTTCATTAAAAAAAAATCTTATTATCTTTGGTTCTTTTTCTAAATAAAACCTCTATAGGCTATTTAATTTGTTTGGATGGATTGTCATTTATGAGAACCTGTTATATCTATGTGAAAATAATCCTTTATCCATTATTTGTTGTCTAAATGAAGTAATTCATTAGCTGTATATTTGATGACTAGTCTACTCTTGGGTTATGGTTAGACGTCTATTAGATTTTCACTGACAGCCCAAATTCAGCCTTATTTTAGCCTAGACATTAGGGATGTGTTTTGATGGCTATTAGACATCTTTTAGACATAAAATTGCTTGCTGGGTAGAGTTGCTACAGTTGCTAAACAGCTACTAGTGAGGCTCAGCAAGTTCTTGCCATGATCAGCCCTCTCCAGGTAGGCAGTAGCGTGTTTACCCACTACGCAAAGCACGCAATTGCGTGGGCCCCCCACAATTTCTCCCTAGGGTGATCCCCCCCCAGTGGTGTAATGTAGGTATATGCATTATACCCACTAGAAAAGGTCAAGGATTTCTGTATAGCTACTTTAAAAAGCACAAGGAAACAGGTCTGGAGCTCTTTAATGTATTGTGACTAGTGACAGATCGCTGTAGCCTTAATTCAAGAGAAGCGGCAGCCTTATGCGCACATATACTGATCCTCTCCTCTACTTTAATACCAGTTACAGCGCAAAATAAACATGTATGGATACAGAACAACTTCGAAATCCATATTATGTCTTGTGTTATCACTTACTCAGTGTTCAACTGCAGAAAGACTAGTAAACAAACAAACAAACGTAACATAACATTTACCTCAGAACAAACATATTCAGTGACCATAAACTCGTTAGTCAGCTAGAAAAGAGAGGAGCATTTAGCTAAATATATGCACCATTTTACATAATCATTTTTAATGTTCTTTAAATGGTTAGGGTCTTTAAAAGGGTGCAATGCTATTTCATGCATTCTGACTTATTTACACTGTTGAAGAGTTGCATTCTCCATCTTTTCTCATGGATATGAAGCACATCAAAATGTACCTCTATATGTAATAAGTTAGATCATCATGTAGATGTTATGTCACAAATTTTATTGCATATTTTTTCACATAAACATCTAGTTGAAATCATTATTTTAAGATTCATTATTAACTAAGCTGTTAAAAACTGGTGTCAGTTTCTGCGTCATATTCATACCAATTTTTCTACAGATAAAATGTAAAGAGAAGCATGAAAAACTCCACCACAGGAGTTGTGGGAAATATGGACTCAAAAAGCATGCATGAATGTACTTCAAAAATGCACTTGAAACAGAATACAGTACCATGCAGTTACCTGTTCCTGTGCATCTATCCTCACTGCCTTATCTTTATTCAGAAATTAAACATGCTATTGTTTATAAATGTTCTTCCTGTATATACTGGAGGATGATCTCTTCATCTTCAGCTATAGAAATGAACAGATGTTTGTTTAGATACAACATTTTACATGTAATTTCACTTTCACAGCTGCCCCAGGTAAATATGAAGTACACTTCTAAAATGTGTTTAAAGTGGTCTATTTTCGCACACTTATTTTGTACTTAACATACTAAAAATTCTTCTTCAGTACTTCTTAAGATAATCTTAAGAACATCTATGGGTTCGAGTGTACTACAAGTGGTATCTAAATACATTTTTTAAAAGCACATTTCATATTTCACTGTCTCAAAATAGCAGTTAACTTAGGTAGTACTAAACTAAACTAATTTTTATTTTATTAAGTACAAGATTAGTGCATGAAAATAGAGCACTTTAAGTACATTATAGAAATGTACTTTTTTCACCTGGGACAGCAGCAGAAAAAAAATTGCAGCTTGAGCAAATATTTCTGACCCTTCAGACAAACAATGAGCATTTTACAGCAGATTTTCAAAGCTGGAAAACATTGTTTGACAACAAGTATTCATAGCACTAAAAAGTTATTTTCATATTATTATTAATATTTGGGTGTAAATGCATTTTTATCTGATATGTGAGATAATCAATGGTACGGCATTCTCACCTTCATTATTTTCATAAGGGCTAAAGAATGGGTAGAGTTTCTCAGTGAAAGACTGACCAGTGAAAGAATAAATGTGAGATCTGGACTCCACATCATAAAAGGAGACCAGACCCTCCTCATAATCCACAAACACACCAACTACCTGAGGATTCACTCTCAGAGACAGAGAGACAGGAGGAGATTCACAAGCCTCATACTGATTCTCAGTCCTCAGAACTACAATCCAGTATCCATCCTCAGGAACTGCTGTGATGTTTCCCTTCCTGTTAATGGATTCTCTGGCCACTCCTAAATCCCACTCAGTCTTTCCCTTTACCTGCACCTCAAAATAAAATTTCCCTGAGCTGAATCCCTCTTTTGCCAGGACACAGCAACAAGTGTCAAACCTCTTTGGGTTGTCTGGGAGTTTAAGCTCAATGTCTCCACATGCCACTTGTTTCCCATCATCAGACAGGATTAGATATGGAGAAGCTGTATCAGGATCCAGAGTCACATCCACTGAGAGAGAGAGAAAGATGTTGGTATATGATTTTAAACTCTTATTGTATGACAATGTAATCAAACACAAGATTGTACCTGCATATCGCTGCATCTTCTTCAGCTCTGTAGAGGCTAATGACAATAAAAGATGAGAGAACTTTAATACAGTTTGTATGTTCAGATTATATTCTCTGATGGAAGTTTGTGTCTTTACTGGTTTGATCAATTTGTTTTTTATTTTTATTATTATTTGTTTTTTCTTCTTTATGCTATCTGGCTACAGAGTTGGTACAGTCCACTTACTATTCTGGCAGGAATTTAGGATATTTAAGCCAGACCTTCTCAGCCTTTGGGGAGAAAAGAGGGGTCAGTGAGATAAACTGAATTTTATGTTTATGCTGTTTAAGTAAATTTACTTTGTTCTCTGTAAGATAGAACAAGTGTACACTGTGTAAAGCGTTTGTAAGGTTTTTTTTTTTTTTTTTTTGAGGCTCACAATGAGTCAAGCCCAGACCAAAGGTGCACTAGCTTGTCTCCACAGAGAGGGAATGGAGAGGGCGTAGAAGAGTTGACAAAGATGCTACAGACCTTTATGCAGACACAACGAGCCAGAGAGGATCATTTGGAAAAAGAAGCCCATCGGCAGGAGCACAGATGGCGCGCCTTGCAACATCAGTTTACTCAGTTGCAAACGGAGGTCCAATGGCAGAGACAAGACCAGCTGTCATTGGGAGGTGTGACAGCTCAGGACTCCTCCCTGCCATCTACCACTGTGGCTCCAATACATTGCATCGTACATCATACCCAGGGCAATGTCCAAGGAGCCCAGGGTACAGGATCAGCACAGGATGCTGTGACTGGTCAGTGGCATGGACCTTCTTGCATGGGCTGGCAAGGCCCAAAGATAATGCCACTACAGGAGGACGAGGATAGTGAGCATTACTTGACCACCTTTGAGCGGATTGTTCAAGCCTGGAGGTGGCCAAGAGAGGATTGCATTTAGTGCCTCTTCTCACAGGCAAGGCACGTGCTGTATACATTGCCATGGATATTGCAGACACTTTGGATTACAACTTGGTTAAAAAAGCTGTGCTGATTAAGTTTGAAATTAACTCTCAGATATACAGACAGTGGTTCTGAACTAATTTCATACAAAATGGTGAGTCACCAAGAGAACTCCAAGCGAGATTAAAGGATCTTTATGAAAAGTGGATGACACCAGGGCAATGGATTAAAGAGGAGATTGGGGATTTTATCATATTGGAACAGTTCCTCAAGGTCCTCCATCCCGAGATCAGAACATGGATTAAGGAGCATAACCCGTCTTCATCAAGGCAGGCCGCAGAGTTGGGTGACACATTCATTGCAGCAAGACGTTTCTCCTACTATTTGGGGTACACTCAAGACTGGTCTAGCAGCACATCAGTTAAGTCTGGGGTTGGTTACAGAAGTGGTCATACTTTTAACATACCAAAGGTCCTAACACACACACTCCACAAGTTAAGACCCACAATAATACTAAAAGACAACAAGCTTCAGAGAGACAATATAAAGTTAGACATCCATTTCTATGTTATGTGTGTAGTCAGCAGGGACACAAGAAAGCAGAGTGCCCAGTACAGGCGGCTAGTAGCACACACCTTTGCTATGTTCTGAGAACACTTGACACAACATTGATACTGACGTCGCAGTAATGATAGGGGCAGAGTGTTCAAAGCTTTGGTAGATACAGGCTCCAGTCAAACCCTAGTCAGACAAGAATGCTTTAAGGATGCACAGACACTCTATAAGGGTAGTTTGAAAGTACGGTGCATTCATGGGGATGAGTGAGAATATCCCACAATTGATCTAGAAATGCAGACTGAGGGACAAGGCTACTTTCTGACTGTTGGTGTTGTCGACAAGGCCCCTTATTCAGTCGTGTTGGGTAGGGACATACCAATTTTAGCTGACTTATTACTGGACAAAAAGGAAGTAGCAGACATAAGGGTAGTCACAAGAGCGCAGTCAAGACAGCTCTCTGACCAATGCCCTTTGCAAAAAAGAAAGGAAAACAAAAGAGAAAAACAGCAGCAAAAGATTAAGGGCACAGCGATAGTCGAGGATCTTCCCAAACCCAGTGATGACAGTTTAGAGGCTGTACCACATGACATTGTAGATCTGCAGAGACAGAATGATTCTCTAAAACCGTTGTTTGCCAAAGTTTGCACCAAAGACTTGATGAGCATAATTTCTGACAAAGAACAGTTTCTGTCGAAGGATGAGAGATTGTATCGGCAAAGTAATGCTGGAGAACAGTTGGTTGTCCCCACTTCTTTAAGAGCTATTGTGTTAAAGTTGGGTCATTCCACCCCTTGGGCTGATCATTTAGGCCAACAGAAGACTCTGGCTAGACTCTGGCCAGAGAGATGGCATGGGTGAATGTTTCAATCACACCTTAAAGTCCATGTTATGCAAGTTTGTGTCATAGACAGGCTCTGACTGGGACCAGTGGCTATCATACTTTTTGTTTGCCTATAGAGAGATTCCCCAGGCTTCCACAGGATACTCACCATTCAAGCTGCTCTATGGCCGCCAAGTGCAGGGGCCATTGGATGTCCTGAAAGAGGCGTGGGAGGGGGACAAAAAATGAGAGAAAACCAACATAGTATCCTATGTTCTGAAAATGAGGGAGAAGATGGACACTATGTCAGAACTAGTCCATGACAACATGACCAGGGCCCAATAGCAGCAGAAAACATGGTATGACAAGTCTGCAAGGAAAAGGACACTCATACCAGGCCAGAAGGTGTTACTCCTCCTGCCAACTTCAGACAATGGCCTGCTTGAAAAGTGGCAAGGGCCATATGAAGTCCTGAGAAAGGTGGGAGAAACCAATTATGAGCTCAGCATTCCAGGACCAGGAAGTCTCTTCAGTGACAGGCCTGTGAGGACTGATGTGACTCAGCATGATATTCGCCTTCTGTCACAAGGCCCCATCCGGCAGACCTTCCGCAGAACACCAGCACGACTTTTCCCAGACCTGAAAAAGGAAATTCAGGCCATGTTGGATCTACGGGTTATTGAACCATTAAAGTGAAGTGAGTGTTGCAGCCCTGTCGTCCTTGTACCGAAGAAGGATGAAACGTTAAGGTTCTGTGTGGATTTTTCAAAACTAAATTCCATCTCAGCCTTTGACCCATATCCTACGCCTAGGGTCGATGAATTGGTGGAACGTCTGGGGAAAGTAAAGTACCTGAGCACGTTAGACCAGTGTAAAGGCTACTGGCAGGTACCACTGAGTGACACGGCTAAAGAACTGACTGCTTTCCGGGCCCCATCAGGGCTATATCATTTTAAGGTCATGCCGTTTGGACTGCACGGAGCAGCAGCTACTTTTCAGCGGCTGGAAGAAGTGCTCTTCTGGGACTGAGGACTTTGCGGCTGCCTATATTGACGATGTGGTCATTTACAGTGCATCCTGGAAGGAACATCTGCATCACTTAGCAGAGCTGTTTTGAAGAATTCAAGATGCAGGACGTGTGGTCAATGCCAAAAAGTGTAACCTAGCTAAAGTTTCCTACCTGGGCTATGTGCTGGGAGGAGGCTTCATAAAACCACAAGTTGACAAAGTTGATGCAGTGCGCTCATGTCCTCAAACTGTTTCCCCGGGAGACTAAGTACTCTACCGTAGAGAAAGAGGCACTGGCCATTAAGTGGGCCTTGGACACTTTGAGGTATTACCTGATCGGAAAGGAGTTTACCATAGAGACTGATCAGAGAGCTCTGCAGTGGCTCAACCATATGAAACAGAGTAATGCAAGGATTACTCGTTGGGCTTTATCTCTGCAACCATTTAAGTTTGAGGAAAAGTACAGGGCAGGGGCCCAGAAAGTAATTGCTGACTTTCTGTCCCGCCACACTGAAGAGTGACAGACTTTAAGGGGAGGGGTGTGTGACCATGAGATGCGTTTATTTATGTATTTATATTGTCACCTGGTCAGTGGGATATACAGTCCTTACATCTATTATTTCCACACTATAAACAATAAAACTGTTTATATTTCGAAAAGTTTAATTATCTTTGTCGTTCGTCATGTTTTGGTAAGATGGCATTAACTGGAGAATGAAGACGCTGTGGGGGATGTTCGGTGATAGGTTCACATATCAACGAACATCACAACATGGTTCATTTATCAGTTCAGTTTTCATTAAATAAGGACATGACATGACACATTTGTTTTGTTACTATACGTTTATTTGTAAGTTTGATAAGTAAAGATGATTGCCTTTGTCATCTGCTCTGGCTTAGACACAGCTGTTCACTTCCTGGATGGATCGGGAGTTTCCCAAGGGGATGGGCGCTTTCAAGGTTGCGCATTTAAAGGTCTGGAACAAACCAATTGTTTTTTTTTTCAGGTGTTTTCTTTTGACAAATGTACTGAATAAGTAAACATTTCTAACTGTTATACTTAATAATTGCATTTTCTATATCTGTTTATTTTCTGTTTCAATGGCTGTCCTGTTCTTCTTTAAACATGACATCAATGTTTTTTTTAATTTTTATTATTATTTGTTTTTTCTTCTTTATGCTATCTGGCTACAGATTTGGTTTGTAAAGTCTACTTACTATTCTGGCAGGAATTTAGGATATTTAAGCCAGACCTGCTCAGCCTTTGGGGAGAAAAGAGGGGTCTGTGAGTTAAACTGAATGTTACGTTTATGCTGCTTAAGCAAATTTACTTTGTTCTCGGTAAGAAAGAACCAATGTATGCTGTTTTTGGGTTTTATTTTTTATTTTTTGCTCATTTATTGTTTTGTTTATTCTTTAAGTTTTTTTCCCAGCTCTTGCTACTTGAATAAATAAAAAAACACTCTTTGGATTATCCTGGTGTTCGTCTATGCCTTTCTATCACGTACCTTGGACCCTAACGGCATACCCTATGACACTGACATTCTCTTACCAGTTTTGTTGAGTTTCTCATTTAAAGTCTCCTGCAGCTGAATCAAAGCTTTCCTTAGATTTGTCACGCTGACATGAGTGTCATTACTGATCTCAGTCCAGCTGCTGGTGTGTGCAGGTCTGCTCAGGGACGGGTAAATCTACAGCAGGAGAGAGCAGAAATCCCTTAGCATGGGGAGTGTTGTGCTGTGATGTGAGCAGACAGAAGGAGCTCCACTGACCTGTAGGAGGTACAGGTGATCCTCAGTGTGTGAGAGCTCGTCCAGATCAGTGTCTCTCTTCATTAGCTCAGTGATCTCCTGCTGCAGCTCTTTAATGAGCTCTTCAGCCTGCTTCTCTGCTGCTTTCTGCTTCTGCTCCATCATTCTCCAGCAACTCAGACTGACATCTCTCAATGGAGCGGATCAGATCAGTGAAGAGCTCAATACTCTCTGCTTTCTCTTTCTCTGACACTTCCTGACAAATCAGTGAATTAATAATTTTTAAGAAATATAAGATTTCTACTAAGGATTTTTATAAAATTTGATTAAAATATTCCTGCGAGTACACACTTTTCTGAGTTTTGCTGAGCATTTGAGGTCTTGAATCTTCTTCATTCTGTCCTGGATCATCTGGTGCATGTCTGCCTGCATCTTTATCAGCTGAGACTACAGACAGAACACAGATACTCAACAGATTCAACACCATCTAACTCAAATATCTTGTTAAAATGTTGTTGTTACCTTCCTCTCTCGGCTCTCCTCTTCTACAGAAACAGTGTTGTGAGTCTTGTGGTCTGTCACAGCACAGAGAAAACACACACATGTCTGATCATCTCTACAGAACAGCTCCAGCAGTTTCTCGTGTTTCTGACAGATATAGTCCTCAATATTCTCCACAGGATCGATCAGTTTGTGTTTCTTTAAATTTGGGACTCTCTGATGAGGCTCCAGGTGAGTTTGACAGTAAGAGCTCTGACACACCAGGCAAATCTTCAGGGCTTTCATCTTTAGATCATCACAGATGTCACAGAGAACCTCAGATTTATTCTGACCAGATTTTCCTTTAAAGAGCAGCACAACCTCTCTAAGTGCAGTGTTGATCTTGAGGTCGGGTCTTGTTATGAAAATTTCTTTACATAATGGGCATTTGTCCGTAATTACAGACTGTTGTCCCAGCACTGGTTCAGGCAACTCTTACAGAAGTTGTGTCCACATGGAGTGCTGACTGGATCAGTGAACACATTCAGACAGATCGAGCACTGGAGCTCCTCTGATAGAGGACCACTGGACAGAGCTGAAGACGAAGAAGAAACACCATTTATCACCTAACTGATTTACACAAGAAAATGATAAAGGCAAAATCTCATCAACAATTAGGCTAGAAATTATTAGGCTATAATATGCAAGAAAGAATAAAGCCTAGATCAGTGTCATTTGATGTGAGTTCTTTCCTTTAGTTACTGACTTGTTAGAGGTTTATCCAGACCCTTCCTGGCCTCTTTTTGTTTTGTTGATGATTCTGCCATTGTTCTTTTCTTCTCTTTAAGCTTATAGGACAAAATCACCACACACAACACAAAATCAGCACAGTTTTATCCCACACAACAGCTGTAATATAGTTTAAAGTGTGTTTCTTTTTTTTATTTAATCAAAAATTTCAACTTTAGATATCACTTCTGTGTTTCTTTCTGGTTCTTACAGTTTTTTTCAACTGCTTACCCACATAGAAGGCGACGTTCTAGTGACCTCACGCAACGTTCCCTAAAAGTTCTCTAAAGGTGATGAAAATTCCAAACCTTTACAGAACATTAGGGACGTTCCTAAAACGTCCTCTTTTGGTAATGTAAGTGCTGCAGTTCCTTATATGACTTTCGGGCGACGTTACATTTTGGTTATTTTATGGTCAAAAGAAAACGTTACAAAGAGGATATTTGGGATATTAACAGAACTTTCCCACACGGTCCTCTGTTGGTCATTTAATAACATTCCCGATATGAGTTTAGGGGGACGTTCCATTTTGGTTATAGTATGGTCGCGCGGGAATGTTAAAAAGAGGACATTTGGGAAGTTATCAGAACGTCCTATAGTAATAGTCTCCTAAACATTCCCAGAACGTCCTGAATGTTCCCTGAATGTCTACCAGATAACATCCCCCAACCCTTAAAAGAACTCCACATCGTGATCCTCTCTGAAAGTTCTCGGAACGATACAGGTGACAGGTTACCCTGCTAGAAATTTTACGTCCCCACTGGTGTTAAGGATGTTGTGTAGTAACGTTCCCAGAAGGGTCAGTGATGGTCTTTTAAGGGTTGGGTTTTTTTCTTTTTTTACGAGTGTGGTGTCCTGTTATTCAGTGCAATACTTACTGAGACCACTAGGGGGAAACAGATGTTATTAGGAGAAATACAAATAGAAAAGAGGTGAAGAAAAGAATAATGATGAGCACGAGTTGCATGTGCGTTAAGAGTTAGTAATAAAGAAAAGATGTAACCTGTTCACCTGCTGTGGCCTAGCTTCATATTGATACCTTCAACACAAAAATATATATATTTTTTTAATTCATTATGAGTTTTCAGCAGTGTCTTTTAGACTCACACTGACATCAGCGTATGAACCTCAACAATGGTGACAAAATTTTCAGATAAACAGATTAACTCTAAGCATCACAAAACAAGCAACTGAAGTCACAAAAAAGATTTTTGTTTATTGTCACCATTGTTGAGGTTCATATGCTGAATCTTGATGTCTGTGTGAGTCTACACAATCCTGTCTGAATAATTTCTGCATAATAATAAAAACTTTCAAAATATCAAAGCAGGACAGGACTTTATGTGTTATCATAGGACTGCAATAACATGAAATGAATACAACATTCAGAGATCAGTGAACAAGTTCCCTGTATGACAACCAAATCAATATAATCAATTTTTTTCTCTATTTTTTTTTTTTTTTTTTTTTTTTTTTTTTAACAAATGTGTTTTAGATACACACAGTTAAAGAACTAAAGCAAGCGCTTACCTCTGTAACGGGGATATTTATAAATTTTGATAAAACGTTAACACCTCAGTTAGAAGATTTGTATGAAAGAAATAAAGTCAGTTCACTAATATAGTACACTTGACAGAGTGAATGAAAACATGTGAGTGAATTCAGACACTGATGAACACCTGCTGTTAACAAGCAGAATCACTGAAGGAAAGAGGAACAAGAAGAACAGAGAAAAGATTAAATCAACTGAAGATAAAAGAAGACATTAAATCTCTCAAGATCTGATTAAACAACTCCACAAACAGCAGAACGTCCTGAATGTTCCCTGAAGGTCTACCAAATAACATCCCCCAACCCTTAAAAGAACTCCACCTCGTGATCGTCTCTGAAAGTTCTCAGAATGATACAGTGACAGGTTACCCTGTGATAAGTGAAGATGCTGAGATCTAGAGAGATCTGTTAGAATTTTGTGTGTCACCATTGTGCTGGAGAGTAGCGCCTGTGCTTCAGTCAGTGATGATCCAGGAACACTGATGTTATGCTGCATGTTGCTATATTTAAAGGCAGTAACTGTGTAGTTGCTGATGCAGTGATACAGTAGTGACATTAGTTCATACATGTGCTGTTGTCAGCTAATGACTAACTGCAAGAGATTTGCATTTTAAAGAAACACTAAAAAATTGTCCTGTGAATTTACAGTAAAACACTGGCAAAAAAAAAAAAAAGTTGTAATTTACAGTTCTTTACCGTAATCTACATTCCAGTATGTTGCTGTAAAAATACCATGCACTCAATGAAATCTTGTCAACTAATTTCATTTGCAGAAATCGAAATTGGCTGACTGCCATGTAATATAGTACACAGTTCATAAACTAATATTTATAACTAAATGAGCATTTTATTCACTTGAACTTATTTCATTTCCACTAAAAAAACAATATTACTAAAGTAAAAATAACCAAATTAATACAATCATTAAAACTAGAAACATCAAGTCAGCTTAAATCTCTTGCAGATAACAGTCACAAGCAAATTACTGTTTTTCTACAGTTTGTTGCAGTAAAATGAATTTACAGTTTATTACTGTAGAAAAGTGCTTCACTATGCATGTTTTTTCATCTTACACATTTAACACTTTAAATCTGGTTAAACATCACCTGATCACATTTTCTTTTTTCTGTTTTTGCTGTAACAAAAGTGTTTAAAAAACACAGTTACAAAAACTAAAGAAAAACTAATGTTAAATAATAAAGGGTCAAGAGCACAACTAAAGCAAATACTGACCTCATGGTAATGGCATGGTAATGTCAAACGAAACAAAACAACATCTAAACCTCTGTTAATTCTCAATAAGAACTTCTGTAGACGTCTGACAGAAATAAAGTCTATCTGGTTAGTAATAAGTGAAGCTGGTAATGCTGTTTGTGGAGTTGTTTAATTAGATCTTGAGAGATTTAATGTCTTCTTTTATCTTCAGTTGATTTAATCTTTTCTCTGTTCTTCTTGTTCCTCTTTCCTTCAGTGATTCTGCTTGTTAACAGCAGGTGTTCATCAGTGTCTGAATTCACTCACATTTTTTCATTCACTCTGTCAAGTGTACTATATTAGTGAACCAATGTAGGGTATAGTGAATGAGGGTATAGGGTGTGATTTAGAACACAGCCTCTGAATGTTGACTTTGAATGCTGTTAACTCACAGTATATTCCTGTAGTCTATTTTCTCAAAAAGTACTAATTTGGCAGTTTTTTTACAGCAATTTTTTACAAGAAATTTGAGGAAAATTTGTTTTTTTTTAGTTTGAATTTTTTTTTGTTAGTCAATTTAGCTCTAATTTTCAAGTACATTTTTTGACAAGGGCAACAGGGACATTCTGAGAACATTTCTAAATTAAATATGGTTCCCTAAACGTTCAGAGAATGTACTGAATGTTCTGTGAAGGTCCATCAAATAATGTCCCCCAAACCTTAAAAGAACGCCACATTGTGACCGTCTCTGAACATTCTGGGAACGTTATTAGGCAACGTCCTTAACACCAGTGGGGACGTTCTGAGAATGTTCTGTGAACATAAAATTTCTTGCGGGTACACACAAAATCCTTACTTGTCACACAATTTCAGAAACCTGACACTCAAACACCTGAACCACACACCAAATCTGCAAAATCATACACTAATTCTCAGCCTTCAACTCAGTTTTCAATTTCATAAAACACTTTTGCAAAACACAACTCTCTATGTAACACACAAAGATCTAACAGGAAGTATCTTAATTTCCTTTTTCAAACACAGCCATTGTTTCTGTCCAACTACACATGGTTGATGTATTTCTTTTCTTTCGTTTTGTGTAATACTGTATTCACAACCACAAATGCTTATAGTAAAAAAAATTTACAAAGGAGCTCATGAAAGAAGAGCTTTAGGTTTTGAATAACTGTGTTGATATATCCAAAAATACAATATTATGGCAAAGGTGTTTGCAACATAAGACGAGGGTTTGCTTTTGAGATGTGTTTGTGATATTTTGAATGCAGTGCTTCATTTTGCAAGAGATGTGAGGCATTTTGCATTTTGTGTGTGCAATTCTTGGATTTGCGAACAGTTTTGAAAAAAAGAGGGAAGTTTTGAAAATGTGTGTAAGCAGTTGAACACACACTCACACACTTTCCTTTAAAATCAATCAAATTACATACTCTCAGTACAGTTCTGATATCATTCCAATGAAGCAAACTCATCAGAATTTAGCAAACTGGTTGTGTTCTTGACCAATGCATAAATATTCCAGTTACTGAAGCAAACCACTAATATTAAAAACACATTCAGTAAAAT
This sequence comes from Megalobrama amblycephala, assembly GCF_018812025.1. NCBI lineage: Eukaryota > Metazoa > Chordata > Actinopteri > Cypriniformes > Xenocyprididae > Megalobrama > Megalobrama amblycephala. The sequence goes on along the minus strand of NC_063059.1, from coordinate 30,499,986 downwards.
CTTATAGGCTATTACTTTTACTTACTTATTAGTGAGTATCAGCTGTGGTCTTAGATTATCTGAATAAATTTTCTGTTGTTTAAGAAAAAATAGTTCAGTTTTCAGACTGTTGTTGATCAGTTTAGTTTCACTTTCTCTAAAGTAGAAATCATGAATTTAATGACTTTATATGATGACAGATTTTAATTTATGCTTTTTTCATATATATTTAATTAGGCTTTTATTCATATATAATTATTTCTCAATTAGGCATACAATTACAACTATCTCACCTAAATGTTTGCTCACTCAAATGTATTTGTGTTTTTACAATGGGGTAATTTTGTTGCAATAGCTCAAAACAGCTTGATTTCAAACTTTGAATTGAATTTAAAAAAAAAAAAAGGAATTAAACAGTCAGCAAAATATTAAGAACAAATAAATACAATAGAACAAAGGTACAAATGAAATTAATTTCTTTATGTTTTTCAGGTAGGTCTAACAGTAGTAGGGCTATTCAGGGAAGAAATAGTAACAAACAGCAAAAACAGCCATAAAAACAGTCAAGAGTCAAACTGCCTAACTGAAGTAAGCACTGACCTCGATCACGGTGACATCAAACCAAACTTATTTTCAACAAATCATCAACATCTAAACCTCTGGTAATTCTCAATAAGAGCTTCTGTAGGCATGTGACAGAGATAAAGTCAGTCTGGTTAGTAATAAGTGACGCTGGTAATGCTGTTTGTGGAGATGTTTAATCAGATCTTGAGAGATTTCATGTCTTTTATCTTCAGTTGATTTCATTGAAGGCTGTGGCTGAAGTCGTAGTTCTTGTTGTTTCTGTCCTTCAGTGATTCTGCTCATTATCACCTAATTATCTCATTAACTCCAGCATGTTTCTGTGTTACATTTAACAGCCTGTAGTGTGCACACTGAGCAGTGTTCATTTCATCTGGGCTAACCCATGTGGGGCCTCCATGGAAACCGTGGACAAAAATATCTGGGCCCCAGTTAGACAGCCCAGGTTACACCCATCTGGGCCCCACCATGCTATGTTGGCTGGGAAAGGAGGTTTTGGTCTTAGATCCATTGGTCTTAAATCCGTTGATTAGTGTTTCCTTTTCTGTTTATAATACAAGAGGGCTTTTTGAGAGAATCGAAAGATTTAATGTGGTCAGGCCCCACGTGATAAGTTTTGATTAGTTTATTTCTGATGAGCTAAGAAGTACTCAAGACAGAGTTCTATGTTAAAAGAAGTCGCGTCATTACCCCTGTTAAGGCTGGGGGTCTTGGGGTCAGGAAATGGCTCTTTTGGTCAAATTAAGATTTGTTTGGTCATGTTCCTTGTTGATGAAGTCATTGGTAAGTTCTGTCGAGCAATGCCCTACACTGACTAAAGTGGAACAACTTCAGTCAAAAGTGGACGACCTGGAGAACAGAGGTCGACGAAAAAAATTTGGAATAGTTGGCCTACCAGAAGGAGCGGAAGGCTCCGGTCCACTCGCGTCGTTTCTCCATTCATCCATTCCGAAATGGCTAAACCTGCCTGCAGACTCTCTCACCCTGGACATTGAGTAGGCCCACAGATCTCCTTCTTTTGCACCTAGCAATACGAATTCATCCCCGAGGAGTGTTCTGGTTCTGTTTTTGCGGATTACAGAAAAAGAAACTGTTCTGAGGGCAGAGTTGAAGAAGACAATTACCCACGTAGGCACGGAGCTTCGGTTTTACTCAGACTTATCCTCCAGTGTCCTGCAGAAATATCGCAAGTTCACCTCAGTTGTCAAGATCATGGTATCTCGTGGCTTATATTGTTTTTCACAAAACCTTTGCTCTCTAGAAACCCAGTCAGTTTGGGTTAAAATTCTTTGAAGTTCAAGTATTAGCATTATAAACACTAAATTAATAACAACATATGAAATTAAATTAAGAACATGCATCACAAAAACAGGGAATGTTGGACAATAAACAACTTGATTTTGCAGTGTTGTCTAATGTCTGTTAAATCTTTTGTATTTAACCAGAAAAAACACATAAACGAATGACTGTAACTATATATTACTGCCTCTGAAATAAAGCAACATGCAGCATAACATTGACATTTTCTGGCTCATCCTGGACTGAAGCACAGGCTCTACTCTTCAGCACGATGGTGACCCACAAAACACACGATAGAAACCCTCTTAATCCCAACAGAACATAAAACACTAACAGATCTCTCAAGATCTCAGCATCTTCACTTATTACAATCCACACTTTATTTCATATTAAAGTTATTATTGAGAATTAACAGAGGTTTAGATGTTGATGTTTTATTGAATAAAATAATAAAGTTTGAAGTCACCGTTCTGGTGGTCAGCGCTTGCTTTAGTTGAGCTCTTGACCCTTGACACTTTAACATTAGTATTTTTCAGACTGCTTTAACTGTGTGTTTCTGATGCATGTTTATTAGCAAAAAAGAAAAAAGAAAATCTTTAATGACAGTCATCATAAAGTGGTCTGACTCACTGATAGCAGATTCTGGTCTCTTAATTGTTTAATATCAGTTGTAATTTAAAGTACCAAAACTTTTGCAGTGCTGTAATACTACAAACTATTTTTTTTTCTGTCAAGGTCATGCAGGCTCATACAGATATCAAGAATACAAAAAACAAAAAAAACCAACAAAAAATTCAGATCAACTCACAACATCACAAAACAAGCTACTAAAGTCACAAAAAAGCTTTGTTGATTGACCTTTTTTTTTATACGCTTTTTAAAGTAAAGGTTTAATTTTGAATTTGATCGTAATAATTCAGGAAATACCTGTAAAATAACAGCGTTTTTCGGTTTATTTAAATTAGGATATTTTACTTTAATTCTACAGGGTTTTTTGGCTGTCATTCATTTGACCGTTTTACCATTTAACTGTTTTGTTACTGTTTAATTACTGATTATTTTTGTAATTTTACATTTGTTTGTAATTTAAGAAAACAGAAAAAAATACTGTATAAAAAATACAGTAGGCCTAAATTTTCTGTAAAAAAAAAAAAAGAATTACTGTAATTTTTCATTAATGTCATAACACATAAAATAACAGCCGAGTTGTTCATTTACATACATTGTTTGTAATTTTACAGAGTTTTGAGTATAATTTAAAAGAAAAGAAAATGACCATAAAAAATCACAGTTATTTTCCATAAAATTAGGATTTTTTTACATTGTAGGAGCCATACTGATGACTTAATTTAAAAACTGTGCTATTGCGCTTCTGATTTGGCAGTGAAATTGTGAAGATGTGAAGGATTCTATGGTCCAGTTAGTATTTTCACCCCATAATGGCGGTCGCGCTACCGAAGCGCCATCTAGTGGCTGTTACCCAAAAAGTATCAAAGTGTCGTCTCTTGTGTTCTCTTTACTACCTATTCTATTGCATGTCATGCGCGAATCGGTGGGCGAGGCTTAACAGGCAGGAATGAAGTAGGCGTTGATCTTCTTCTGCAGAGGCGGTGCTTGCTGCCCTTTGACGTCATAGATCCCCACTTTGTAAATCCTGTCGTTTTCTGGGTCTGGTGTCAATTAAAGCTTTTATTGGACTAACAAGGAAGTTTTTGGACTAACAAGGAACATTTATACAGTTGAAAAAAAATACAGCAGATTTTCAAAGCTGGAAAACATTGTTTGACAACAAGTATTCATAGCACTAAAAAGATATTTTCATATTCTTATTAATATTGGGGTGTAAATTCATTTTATCTGATGTGAGATGATCAGTGGTGCTGCATTTTCTCCTTTTTTATTATTATAAGGGCTAAAGATTGGGAAGAGTTTCTCAGTGAAAGTCTGACCAGTGAAAGAATAAATGTGAGATCTGGACTCCACATCATAAAAGGAGACCAGACCCTCCTCATAATCCACAAACACACCAACTACCTGAGGATTCACTCTCAGAGACAGAAAGACAGAAGGAGATTCATAAGCCTCATACTGATTCTCATCCCTCAGAGCTACAGCCCAGTATCCATCCTCAGGAACTGCTATGATCATCCCCTTCCTGTTAATGGATTCTCTGGCCACTCCTAAATCCCAGTCTGTCTTTCTCTTTACCTGCACCTCAAAATAAAATCTTCCTGAGCTGAATCCCTCTTTTGCCAGGACACAGGGACAAGTGTCAAACCTCTTTGGGTTGTTTTTGAGTTTAAGCTCAATGTCTCCACATGCCACTTGTTTTCCATCATCAGACAGGATTAGATATGGAGAAGCTGTATCAGGATCCAGAGTCACATCCACTGAGAGAGAGATAAAGATCTGAATCACAACTTCTCAATATGACAAATTTATCAAAAAGAATGTATTGAGTAGGCTTTGGTATATGATTTTAAATACATCACTGATTTTTCTCTTATTGTGTGACAATGTAATCAAACACACATAAGATTGTACCTGCATATCGCTGCATCATCTTCAGTTCTGTGGAGACTAATGAAAATAAAAGATTATGAGAGAACTTTAATACAGTTTGTATGTTCAGATGATGTTCTCTGATGGATGTTTGTGTCTCTATTTGTAGAAAAGACCCTTATTCCTCGTCTGGGATCACGTAGAGCTTTGAAGCTGCACTGAAAGTGTAATTTGGACCTTCCACCTGGTGAACCCCACAGAAGTCCACTATATGGACAAAATCCTGGAATGTTTTCCTCAAAAACCTTAATTTCTTTTTGACTGAAGAAAGGCAGACATGAACATCTTGGATGACATGGGGTTGAGTAAATTATAAGGAAAATTTAATCCTGAAGTGAACTAATTCTTTAAAGATTCTTTCATATGCAAGACAACTTTCCCTTTTCCCACATTAAATAAGATCATTACTGTCAAAATAAAGTCTGACATTCTCTTACCAGTTTTGCTGAGTTTCTCATCTAGTGTCTCCTTCAGTTGAGTCAGAAATCTCATCAGAGTCTCCACACTCACATGAGTGTCACTAAGACTGATCTCAGAGCAGCTGCTGGTGTGTGCAGGTCTGCTCAGGGACGGGTAAATCTACAGCAGGAGAGAGCAGAAATCCCTCAGCATGGGGAGTGTTGTGCTGTGATGTGAGCAGACAGAAGGAGCTCCACTGACCTGTAGGAGGTGCAGGTGATCCTCAGTGTGTGAGAGCTGCTCCAGCTCAGTGTCTCTCCTCTTTAGCTCAGTGATCTCCTGCTCCAGCGCTTTAATGAGCTCTTCAGCCTGCTTCTCTGCTGCTTTCTGCTTCTGCTCCATCATCTCCAGCAACTCAGACTGACATCTCTCAATGGAGCGGATCAGATCAGTGAAGAGCTCAATACTCTCTGCTTTCTCTTTCTTTAACACTTCCTGATAAATCAATTAATAAATTATTTTGGTTACTTCAGCACCTTTTTTAGAAAGCAAATTAAAACATCATAATACACAGAATATTTAACTTCTTTAATTATATTTGACAAAAATTCACAAATGCAATCTCTTTGATATTTCAATTGTTTCTCATAGACAGCAATTAAATTAAATGGAAATCAAAATAAAAAAACTTGAATACATTTTCTTCTCTAATATTTTTACATAAAAAAAATTAATAAAAAACATCCCAGTAATCTCACATTTACAAGTAAGCTACTCACTTTTCTGAGTTTTGCAGAGCATTTGAGGTCTTGAATCCTCTTCATTCTGTCCTGGATCATCTGCTGCATGTCTGTCTGAATCTTCATCAGCTGAGACTACAGACAGAACACAGATACTCAACAACAGATTCAACACCATCTAAGATGAATGTCTTAACATTTGTTGTTGTTGTTACCTTCCTCTCTCGACTCTCCTCTTCTACAGAAACAGTGTTGTGAGTCTTGTGGTCTGTCACAGCGCAGAGCAAACACACACATGTCTGATCATCTCTACAGAACAGCTCCAGAGGTTTCTCATGTTTCTGACAGATATAGTCCTCAAGTTTCTCCACAGGATCGATCAGTTTGTGTTTCTTTAACTTTGGGACTCTCTGATGAGGCTCCAGGTGAGTTTGACAGTATGAGATCTGACACTCCAGACACATCTTCAGGGCTTTCATCTTTATATCATCACAGATGTCACAGAGAACCTCAGATTTACTCTGACCAGAGTTTCCTTTAAAGAGTAGCACAACCTCTCTAAGCGCTGTGTTGATCTTGAGGTTGGGTCTTCTTTTGAATGTTTCTTTACATAATGGACACGAGTAGATCTGAATGTTGTTCCAGCACTGGTTCAGGCAGCTCTTACAGAAGTTGTGTCCACATGGAGTGCTGACTGGATCAGTGAACACATCCAGACAGATCGAGCACTGGAGCTCCTCTGACAGAGGACCACTGGAGGATGACAGAGCTGAAGAGGAAGAAACACAATTAATCACCTTCATTTAGAACTGATTTACACATGAAAATGATTAAGGCAAAAACTCATCAACAATTAGGCTAGCAATTAGTAGGCTATTATATGCCAGAATAATAATAATACATTACAAATAAAAGCAAATAATTTGATGTGAGTTCTTTCTTTTAGTTACTGACTTGTTAGAGGTTTATTCACACTCTTCCTCCTGGCATCGCTTTGTTTTGGTGATGATTCTGCCATTGCTCTTTTCTCCTCTTTAATCCTATAGGACAACATCACACATAACACAAATTCAGCACAAAGTTTTATCCTACACGACAGCTGTAATATCAACTTTAACTTGTATCTTTTTTTTATTGTAATCAAAATGTTCGACTTCGTATTTCACTTCTGTGTTACTTAGTCAGAATTTCATGTAGTTCTCGATCATTTCAATAAAGCAAACTCATCAGAATTCAGCAAACTAGTTGTGTACTTGACTAATGCATAAATCCTGGTTTTGCTTAATATATTTGCTTAATATTCCAGTTAGCCTACTGTAGCAGACTACTAACATTAAAAATACATTCGTATTCGTAAAATGCCATAGGCTATTAACGTTACTATCACTTACTTATTTGTGAGTATCAGATGTGGTCTCAGATTATCTGAAAGAATTTTCTGTCGTTTAGGAGAAAAACAGTTCAGTTTTCAGACTGTCATTGATCAGTTTAAGTTTCACTTTCTCAAAAGCTCTCACTCACCAGCAGTGAAGTCATAGCTCCTCCTATCTTTTCTCATAAAACATAACAGATTTACTTAGCTTTAGGTGCGTTCACGCGGCCTCGTAATTCCTGTAGTTACGACATTCTAGCTTGTAAAAAGCGTTCACGTCCTCGTAGAGCTCGTAATTACAGCTTGTAAGCTGGGAGTTTCCTGAAAGCTCCCACATGTACCACGTGGCCGCTGTACCACCTGACCGCTGTAGATTCATTTAGGCGTTGATAGTGCTGCCATGGAAACGCATAATTCCCAGTCCAAGGACCAAAAAGGACGAATATAACGTCACGTGTTGTTATCTCAAGATTCCGGTAAATACGAGGTGACGTGAACGCAGCATTTGTAGGCCTACTAAATATCAGATTGTGCTGTATAAAACATCTTCAATATTAAAGACATAATTCCTCAAATTCAATAAAAAGGTTATTTTGTGGGCATAACATCTATTTACATAATTTGTCATGCACCTTTTTTTTTCAGAAGCACAAGGCTATAACAAAAGTACAGTACAAAGCAACCTGTGTGGTGGTCTGATTCATTAGTATATGCAGTGTAATAGACTTGCTAAGAGCAGTGGTTCTCAATCCCTAAGTACCCTATACAGCAGCGTAGCCAGAAAAGTGACTCTGGGTGTGCATCAGAAAAACTGGGTGTGCCATATTTATTGTCCGATTAATGTGCAACCGGACAAAATATTGTAATTGAAATTGTTGTAGGGGGGTCTGGGAGCATCCTCCCCCATTTTCGGGATTTTAACGACGCATTCTGGTGCACTCTGACAAGAAAATAATTGTAAAAAACAACATTTGCTTTAAATAAAAACAAAACAAACAAAAAAATGATTGACGGCTGGGCATTGACACAAATTTCACCATTGGATTTGATATTGATTCTGAAGCTTGTGGTTTGATTTCGATTTGATTTCCTTGATTCATTATTGACTAATTTGGGGCCCGTCAGGGTAAAGTTGGTTTTATATTCGCACATTCAGACATCCGTATTCAATAGCCTTGTTAATCAAACTACATTGGACATTCAGTGGACATTCACAAGTAAATATGCCATTAAAACAATACTTGCCTATTTTGATCGAATGTGAAAAATGTTGTAAGTTGACAATCGTTGGTTGTCAATATCATGTCGCTGCTTAAAATTCGCAAACATTAATTTATTGCACATTTATTGGAAAGTCTGAATTTACCAGAAGTCCGAATGTGCGAATATAAAACCAACTTTACCGAAGTGCCCGTCAGGTACAGCAAATTTCCTCAAAGAAAAAAATCTCTCTCAACACTGTAAATTATACAGGGAACCACAGCTGGTAGCCTACATCACTATAATATTAAAAATTAATTTATTTGTAAGCTACTTACATATAAATTACACAGTTTTTATAATAACGTTATAATAAAAAAAATTATGACAATTATAGGCTATTTCTACTCATTTTTATATAGACCTAAAAATTTAAATGGTGGCTGTCATAAAACAGATTTATACATTCAATATTGAAGTACATGTTAAGCACAAATACAATGAATATGCAATAGTGCATATATTTAGCAAAATGCTCCTCTCGAAGTTCATTTTTGTAGCTGACTGATGCGTTTTTGGACATTGAAGGGCTTTTCTGAGGTAAATGTGACGGTAAATTTGACATTATTACAAGATGTTTTAATGACACCTTTCCACAGTTGAAACATGAACATGAAAGATGACATGATACGGATTTTGGTAAGTTCTACTATATCTTTCAACATACCTTTGGATGTTCATTCATGTTTATTACATGTGGAAGAGTTGGTCCGTTCACGCCCGCTCTGCATGAACTGAAGGGCTTAGCGCTACAAGCTACAGAGAGCCACGAATGATCGCGACAGCTCGCGAGACGTCTATGGTCTCACTCCAGTCTATGGGAAAGTATCCCATTTTCGATACTTGTGAGGTTTGTTGTGCTTGCAATTTCACCTGGACCTATTTTAGGTGTGCCAGCTGCCACTTTGGGTGGCACCGGCACACCCTGGCACACCCGTGGCTACGCCACTGACCCTATATCACTGCACATTTAGATGTCTTCCTAATCAAAAACACTTCATTCAATTCATCAGCTCATTAGTAAAGACTCCAAGACCTCAAATGTGTGTGTTAGATATGAGACGTCAAAAATGTGCAATGTTAGGTGTACTCCTCCAGGACCAGAATTGGGAACCACTGGCTTAGAGGTTTAAGACTTGACTTAAGTTTCTTACTCGGTTATGCTGTATTAATTAGTAAAACTCTAATCATAGTAGAGGCAAAAACCAAACAAGGTGTACCATCCAGACACAACATTGGCCCCTGACCCAAACTGCAGCCTCAATGTGTACTTGCTGTCTTGGAGATTTGTGATGGCTATCCCTCACTCCACAGAAACACACTTTTTCATGGAGTGATCGTGTGTTTGTGTATCAGAGCAGATGATCTGTGAGCAGTGGAGATGCTGGAGTTCAGAATGACTGTGAAGCTGGACTGTTGATGTCTTCAGTGACGTCCAGTTGGACTGAAATGTTTTTAGATGATGGAGCCAGTCAGCAATTTCCTACTGCAAGAACAGTGATTTCTGCTGCTGTCTGAATGAGATCTCAATTACGGCAAAGTATTAAATATCCACCTTTTTCCTACTCCCTATGAAGCTTTGGGAATAACTTCAGTTAAACTGTAAACAATCAGTGAAAGACTCGCTCTACGAATGTCATTACGATATAATGAAGTGACATTATTCTAGTTGCCCTTCAACCATCAAACATTAAAAGATAACTTAAAACTGTAAAAGCATTAACAAATTACCTCAAACCGGAAGTGCCTCCCATAATTCTAAATGCAGAAGGCATGTCAGGAAAAAGGTGAATACAAAAAAAGTAATAAAATACGATTGGATTTCTGTCCAGCTGTTAATGGTCATTTGACCTATTTGGCTGCATTTTAATCGCTTACATAACTGATCATATATAAAACTACATGTGTTTTTATTATAGAAATGGAACAGACAGCTGCATTTATAACTACATTCTCTACATATTAACATGTGTTTTTACTGCTCTGATAGTTTATTCCCACATGAGACTGGAAATGATAGTAAATCTGGTGTTAAAGAAAGTGTTATAATGTAGATTCAGATTAGAGAAACAAGATGATCTTCTCTAACCTGTATGAACTACTATTTAGTGACACCTGGTGGATTAATCTTCAACATGTCAACAGATTCAGTCATTATTATTGATCAAACAAATCATGTTATGTAACTTAACTCACTGGTTGCTTAATCTAAATAATTGCACAACCTTACATCAAAATCTTTCCCTCTGCAAAACCTCAGCAACAAGGTTATAACATATATATAACACACAACAATCTTACACAAGCAGAATTGAGACAAAACAACTAGCAATAATATCAATGAGTGAAATATTTATTTAAAAACTGAAGAATTAAACAAACCCACACACAGTTTTAGTATATATCATACAAAGATATTCTCCAAAATATTATTGAGCAGTCTTGGTTTTTTTTTTTCCATTAACAAAAGTGAGAGGCAGTTTAGAGGCTGGCTGAGCTGGTAAGACTAGACAACCGAATCTAAATGGTGGATAAACCATTACTGGAGGTGATGATGACACTCCAAAAAAACAGAAATTAAATACCCAGTGTCGCAACTTAACATAGCAGCCGAAGCAGTGCAACAAGTGAAACAATATGAGGGTATTAAGACATAACAACATAAGGGATATACAGTATATATCATACCTCAGTCACACAGCATCCACACAAACACACACACATTATATTAGTATTAAAGAACACACACACACTCTCTCAAAGCATGTTCATACGGAGTCTACAGGACCCTAATGCAATCATTTTCTCTGTTGTAGTTGCTGACTGGTAGTTTGTGGAGAAGTTGAGGTAACCATGGTTTGTAGATGACTACAAGACTGCATGTCCCTGTGTCCGGCTGAGCGGAGGTTCAGCCGAGCCCTGTTGAGAGCTGTGCTGCTGGCAGACAGTGGTGGTCTACAAGGCTATGTGGTCTACATTGCTTTGACGGAGGTGGACAGGCCTCTTGAACCAAATACAATTTACTTCACATTTTTCATGCATCTCCATTTTGGTCCTATGAAAACTTTTTCAGAGCCCCTAAAGGAACATGGTGATAGGAAAAATATATTAAATCTTTGCGTCCCCTCAAAAAATTTTGGGTCCCCTTTGCGTTTGTTCATAAAACTTTTACTTCCCTGAAAAAACTTTGAGTTCGCTCACAAAACTTTGGCATCCCCAGAGAAACTTTGCATTTGCTCGCAAAACTTTTTTGATGGAAATAACATTTCAGTGCCTTGTGAATGCAAAGTTTCTCAGTGGATCACGATACTCGCGCAAGATAATGCAAAAAATTTGTGAGCAACTACAACATTCCTATGGGAATGCAACTCTATTGCGATACAACATTGAAATGTAATTTTTCCTCCCATCTCATATTTTTCCATCATCATGTTCTCTAAGGGTTTCATTTAATTTCTTGTTTCTTTTCGATATCCACCAAGTTGTAAAAGGGGAGTTCAAAAAACCAAACAAAACACACCAGAGTTGAACACAGGGATGGATATATCTGTTCTCACACCACACAGTTCTCTACTGATTTCATGATTTCAGTTCGCAATACCAAACTACAACTTTAAAACACTGTCCTAATGCTACTCAGATCACGATTTTAAAGGTCTCTTTGAGAGAATGTGATCCTTGACCCTTTTTTCCCTTTTGGAAGGCACGGATGTCTCTCCTCGCCTCGGTGTGAAGGGGTGCGCATATGTGGAGCTAGAAGAAGACAACAGAAATTAACAGATACTGTCGTATTACAGTTTTTCTCGATTGCTTAAACATTATAATCAGGCTTTTGAACTAAAATTTCAAAACCATAACACCATTTATCAAAAAGCACACCCATTTCCCTAAACTATAAACACTATTCCTCTGGTTTGACACATGAATCAGATTTGTTGAACTGTCACTAGACACAAATCCCTTCATTTCTCATTGCCTACACCATGTTGTCTTTTAGAACCTTCAATAGAGAGATAAAAGAGCCAGAATCAGTTCAGTTTTGGAACAATGGATCCAGAGAGATGTGATTGAAAAGGTCGAGGACACCAGAGGATGGAGGAGGAAAAGGATGAGGATGAGGTGCAAGGAGGCAAGGAGTCTCAGATGAAATTCGTGCCACTAGTTGTCCTTGTTTTTCAACGGCTCTGGGTATGACTATGAGGGAGGCTGGGGGCAATGAGTTCAGCCAAACTTACAGTTTTTTATGATTGCTTAAGCACAATTTTAAAAACAAGGCTCAAAACACTACATACAATTCACAGATCCACACACACAAGTAGCAGAACACCTCATTTATTTTGCAAAATGAAACACTTCATTAAAAAAACTTTACATTAATTTAACAAAACCCAACTTTGACACCATATGGAACACACAAGGTTCATACATTCTGGTTCTGTTAGGTGCTTTATGCAACCGGGCACAGGCCTTCTAGTCCAACATCACTGCCTGACCTCACAAATGTGCTTCTAGAATAATGGTCAAAAATTCCAATAAACTCCTAAACCTTGTGGAAATCTTTTAGAGAAGAGTTGAAGCTGGTATAGCTACAAAGGGTGGGCCAACTCCATATTAAACCCTACGGACGTTCTAACTGGAGCTGTTCAGTCAGTCTTAATGCATATCCATGTCAACAGTATTAACACTGAAATGAATCTGCAGCAGTCAGGTACAAGCTCTCTAACAGGAGCGCCGTTGACACGGGGGACAGGGGGGTCAGGACCCCCGCAGTTTTGAAAAGAAAGAAATTGACCCCGGCACTTTTGATAAGGGCTACTTCAATCAGTCAAACTATATCATCTTTTCGCTTAGGATATTTTCTTTCAAATGAGACCATTTTCACGAGAGCTTTCGTTCGTAAATAATCAACTGTTTTGTCGCGGATGTGAACAGGAAATGCGCTCTCGAACAGAGAAACACGCGATCTACAAACAATCGATCAAAGCGTGCTAACGTTTTAGGACAGGTCGATGGTATATAAATCATGCCCGAACGTTAGCGTTTGTCAATCAAGCCAAACCGTTCATTCAGAAACCAAGAAATTTGACAGGAGGCTGATCTCTCAGGTTGACGCATGAGCTGGCTTGACTGAAGTTTTTGTGAGGATAACATAGACTGTAAAAAAAATATGGACGTAGTGTCCGTGACGTCATCCATAGAGTTCTGAACAGCAGTTTTGAAGCGAAAATGAGGCCGCTGCTATCTTAGCAGCGTGTCACCGCACGTCACTCCTGGATAACTGAAATGGGCAAAGAGCCGGGACGTAAGTTGGAGCCAAGCGGCAACCTCCCCCAGTCTCTCGTGAAGCCAATACGGAAGTGACTTAAACTGCGATTCATCGACTGGCCGCTAGGGACAGGCTCCAAAAGAGAGCAGAATCTCATTGAATCCCATGTTAAATTGGCCAAGTTTACATCTGAAAAAAACATGTTTACAAGTTGGTTCAAATTGTGGTTTTGGTCTATACTGCTAATTTTGCCCTTCATGACAACTGTGAGGGGGGTGAATTTTTTTCTAACTCATTCTTTTAAATTATATTAAGCCTTCAAGTTCTGCATAATTAAGGGCGTGGTCACTTGAGTGACAGGTAGATGCCGCTGCTGTCTGTGAGCCGTCACTTTACCTCAGCTAATTCCAGCCGCTGAATTTGGCATCTCAGCCGTATTTGTGCTCGATTATTTTACACAATTATAAAATATGGCTTGCTGCATAATATTCGAGACTGATGTGTGTCTGTGTAGATGTGCATGCATGCGGAAGAAACAGAACACATATTGTTGGATCGTGGCATTGGCTAAAAGTTTTGTTTGTGAGATTTACTACAATGACAATACCAGGAGGATATACAACTCTGACAGCACTGCTTGGATATTATAACTAAAACTGCTGCACTATTTTGAAAAAACATATTTTGGACACATGGACTCATTTGTTTGTTAGATACGATCGTATACAGTTTTACAACATAAACGTTGCTCAGATTGCATTATTTCTTGAAGAACGATGACAGAGAGCAGATCATTCAGAAGAAATGTTATGCAAACAATGGATAATATATCAATATTTCATGGACAAAAAGTACTGTTTTTTGTTTTGCAATGGACATTTATATTTTACCCAAGTGCCACAGATTGGATTCATCTCGCGATCTCTATTATAAAGGTATGAAGTCCCATTTTGATTTTCCATGTTGTTATTTGCACATCCAACACAAATTACTGGTGTTGGAGCATCTATATCTTTAAAAAACACCGTAGATTGACAGTAAACCTTTAGAACTTTGTAGGATTATTCCCGAACAAAGCTCACCAAATTACCACAAACTCCACATTCCAAAGATCAAAGAGTCAACTCATTCCCTTACTGAAACATTTGTGAGCCATAAAGTTGGACCTGGAAACTAAAATGGCTGATCGAAAATGGCCCCTCAATGTCTGCTTAATTACAAATGCATTTGATTGTAGTAACAGAGCAAAAGATCAAAGAGACTCTCTTTCGCTGTGTTGACTTTAAGAAAAACAGATGGATCAGCAAACACCAAGGTGTAAATTCACGGTTATCAGAAAACTCGGCCCTGCGACACATCTTGAGGTGAAGATCACAGCAGGGCACCATGGGAATCACCCACAAGAAACTTTCCCTCTGCCCAGCTTTGCATTTCAAAAGACATTCCAAAGTTTCAGAGACAATTTAGAAAAATACTGCCAGAGATATGAACTTATCACCAAAAGCAGTCTCTAACATATCATATGTATTAAGCATGTCTTATTTTGTTCATGGAACGTATGTAATTCTTTCTGTGTGTTTTAAATATTGATTACTGGTAAATTTGAAGAAAATCTACCTCAATTACAGAAAGTGTGTACTGTTTGGTCTGGTTGTGATGGATGAATGCTTTCCAGTATTTTGATGCAAAATTGATTTATGTAAGATGTATGACTTTTGAACCAGCAAAATTAACTTCTCAAAGTTCTGACCAAAATCCCTAAGTTTGAGAACAAAGGACTGTAAGGACAGTATGCTAATTACATACAAGGACAGGAGAACTGGGCGTGGGACCCCGCCCAAAACAGGACCTGATTGGCTAAAACAATCGGAAAGGCGGAACCAACAAACCGTTCAAAACTCAATACCGCGCATTGTGAAAGTGCTTGCTTGCTTTTTGCTTTCGGCTTTTGCACTTCGTCTTGGCATTCGCTGAGGCGGCGGACCGAACATCGTCCTGCTTGCAAGCCAAACCATTTCAAGACTCACTCAAACCCCTGCAAGAAAGTTCGTTGAACTTCGCAGCTGAGGACTCACCAAAAGTCCTTTGTTCCAGCAACTCCTTGAGACGCAGAGAGACACTCACGCAGCAACGCGTAAACCCTGCTATCCAACGAAGACTCCATTTTCTGCAAAGCCAACTTCTTCCCCACAGACGTCGTCCTTCAGAACTCTTGACCGAGCCACGCGCTTCCTTCAACTCCGTCACGAAGGGAACACGCGCTTAAAGGAGCAGCCAACGCAAGTAACACAGGTCTCCTAATTTTGCTGAGCTGGTGCAATTTTATTAAGCAAATGAAACTATGGTTGAATTGCTAGTGTATTAATTCTCTCAGGTTACGGTCAGAGAAACTTGTTAAAAGCTAAACAACTGGGGAATCCATTCACCTCCAAACAATAACCTCACCATTTCCCTGTAACTGAATGAATGGGTGTGTGTGTGTGTGTGTGTGTGTGTGTGTGTGTGTGTGTGTGTGTGTGTGTGTGTGTGTGTATGTGTGAGAGTATATGTTTTCCGTTAGATTAGTTTGTGCGTAGTAGATTTAGTTCAATAAAGTCTTGTTTGATTTTCCATACATACAGTGTCTTGTGCTGTGCTTACCAAATTGCTGCCTTAAACAAAGATCATGCTACTTGCTCATAATCATAATCATAAGTATTAATCATAACAAAATATTATTACTGTTGGCCACAGAATAATAATTTTGTCCAGAATTGGTAAAAATACTGTAACCTCAATTTTTCGGTGGACGAATAATTGATAAAGTGTTAAATATTGATTCTGAATCATTCACGGTGAATCCGGTTCTTATTAAATGTAATTTAATTACATTTTGATTCGATATTTGGGTTTAATTCCTACAACTTTGTAATGATAAACTTATCTTCATTAATATTTTAGATCGTATCTAAGATAGATAGCTCCTTTGCTTGCTAACATGGTCACGTCGAGCTAGTCGGGCGTGGTTTCAGCAACCAGTCACATCAGCTCAAACCACCTCCCGCCTCTTTGCCCATTTTCAGTTATCCGGGAGTGACGTGCGGTGACGCGCAGCTAAGAGGGCTGCGGCCTCATTTACGCGTCAAAACTTCTGTTCAGAAATCTATGGGTGACGTCACGGACGCTACGTCCATATTTTTTTACAGTCTATGATTGGAACCCATGCGTCTTGTTGCTGAAACCACGCCCACCTAGCTCGACGTGACCATGTTAGCAGGAGATATCTATCTTAGATACTATCTAAAATATTAATAAAGATAACAATATCATTAGAAAGCTCTAAAGGTTTATTGTCAATCTGCAGTGTTTTTTTTAAGATAACGTTATAGATGCTCCAACACCATTAATTAATTTGTGTGGGTTATGCAAATAACACAAATCAAATGGGACTTCATACCTTTAATGAAATAGAGATCGCGAGATAAATCCAATCCGTGGCACTTGGGTAAAATGTCCATTGCAAAACAAAAAAACAGTACTTTTTGTTTTTGGCCAATGCCACGACGATCCCACAACGTGTGTTCTGTTTATCTTCCGCATGCGAGCACATGTACACAGACGTAGCCTACATCCGTCTCGAGTATAATGCAGCAGCCATATATTGTATAAAATAATCCAGAAAAAAGCACAAATACGGCTGAGATTAGCTGCTGAGGTAACATGATGGCTCACAGACAGCAGCGGCAATCCACCTGTCACTCAAGTGACCACGCCCTTAATTATGCAGAAAAAATTACCCCCCTCAGAGTTGTCATGAAGGGCAAAATTAACAGTGTAGACCAAAACCACAATTTGAACCAGAATGTAAACATGTTTTTTTTTTTTTGCTGTAAACTTGGCTAATTTAACATGATGGTCAATTAGATTCTGCTCACTTTTGCAGCCTGTCCCTAGCGGCCAGTCGATGAATCGCAGTTTAAGTCACTTCCGTATTGGCTTCACGAGAAACTGGGGGAGGTTGCCGCTTGGAGGATAATAGTTTATGGACTGTTTTGATTACGGTAATTACATCTAGAAATGTAAAAGCATTGATGGCATCTATAAAAATGTATTTGAAAGCGAAACGAAAGTGATTATTGCCTCGACGGGAGGACGCACGAGAGGAGCGTTTAAACAGGTATGTGTATAGGCTACTGTAATACTGCATTTACAATGCTTATCAGTGGCATGCACTTTGATCGCGAAAGTGAAAGTGCCCTTTGCGGTCGCATCGCGGTGCCCCCGTGTTCTCATTTCTCCCAACGTGAACCGTGAGCTCAGTCCATTACAATTTTATCCAAAGCGTCCCTTGAAAATGTCTCTGAACTGTCTCTTGTGACGCTTTGCCGGTTAGTATTGAGAACAGCTTTCATGACGTGTTTGAGAGGAGGCATGGCTTTGGACAGCAATTTGCAGGAAGGGTGGGATCGTATACTTTTAATGTCCCAGATCACCTACTGCACCTTTAAAAATTCAGCAGGATTTATTGAATAATTTTAGTTGTTAAACTGATACGTTTCAATGCTCAGACTTCATCTGACCAGCACAAAAACAACAAGGGTTATACCAGACTGCTTCACAACAACATCCCATACAGCATTGAAATTATGATATTCCTTTTATGTCTTAATTGTGAAGAAAATCATTCCACTTTTAATGAAACCACACAATCATAAGATTAAACAACAATAGCAAGTTTATGCCTGCAGTGATGTAATAGTCCATCATCTTTTCTCATGAATATGAAGCGCATCAAAATGTACCTCTATGTTGAACGTGTAGATCATCATGTAGATGTTTAGTCACAAATTATACTGCATATTTTCACAAACTGTTTGCATTTGCACAAAAGTTTTAACATCTAGTTAAAATCATTACTTTAAGATTCATTATTATAAGCTGTTTAAGTCTGTGGTGGCAGTTTACTGCATCATATATTCATCCCCATTTTACTACAGATGAAAAAGTGGAAAGAGAAGCTTGACAAACTCCACCACAGGAGCTGTGGGAAATTAGTTTATATGTTTGCTATTGTTTATCAGATGTTATTCCTGTATATACTGGATTACAGCTACAGCAGCAGAAAGAACATGTGGCTTGAGAAAACATTTCTGACACTTCAAAAAAAAAAAAAAAAAAAAACAATGAACATTTGACAGCCAAAAAGAGAGAAATAATTACAGCAGATTTACAAAGCATAACAAATATTCATAGCACTAAAATTTGATTTCATATTCTTATTAATATTTGGGTGTAAATGTATTTTATCTGACATGTGAGATGATCATCGGTGCTGCGTTTTCACCTTCTTTATAACAAGGGCTAAAGAATGGGTAGAGTTTCTCAGTGAAAGACTGACCAGTGAAAGAATAAATGTGAGATCTGGACTCCACATCATAAAAGGAGACCAGACCCTCCTCATAATCCACAAACACACCAACTACCTGAGGATTCACTCTCAGAGACAGAGAGACAGGAGGAGATTCACGAGCCTCATACTGATTCTCATCCCTCAGAACTACAGTCCAGTATCCAGTCTCAGGAGCTGCTGCGATCATCCCCTTCCTGTTAATGGATTCCCTGACCACTCCTAAATCCCACTCAGTCACTCCCTTTACCTGCACCTCAAAATAAAATCTCCCTGAGCTGAATCCCTCTTTTGCCAAGACATTGCAACAAGTGTCAAACCTCTTTGGGTTGTCTGGGAGTTTAAGCTCAATGTCTCCATATGTCACTTGTTTTCCATCATCAGACAGGATTAGATATGGAGAAGCTGTATCAGGATCCAGAGTCAGATCCACTGAAGGAGAGATAAAGATATGAATCACAACTTCTCAATACGCCAAATTTATAATCTAAAAGAATGTATCGAGTTGTATCATTTACAAATGTTTTGGTATATGATTTTAAACTCTTATTTTGCATCAATGTAATCAAACACACAAAAGATTGTACCTGCATATCGCTGCATCTTCTTCAGCTCTGTGGAGACTAATGACAATAAAAGATTACGAGAGAACTTTAATAATGTTCAGATTATGTGCGCTGATGGATGTTTGTGTCTCCT